>NW_028117308.1:0-77789 GCF_964273445.1 Streptopelia decaocto | reverse complement strand
GAATGGGAAGAATTGGGACAAAAATTGGAAAATTTTTTAAGGGACTTTGAAAAAATGTCAACTGGAATTTTAGCCATTTTTTGACGTGAAATTGTAAACATGTGGCCATGGATTTTGAAAATTCTAGAGAGAATTTTAAAAGCTTCAAGAGAATTTCAACAATTTTGAGAGGGGATTTGAAAAGTTTCAATGGGAATGGGAAGAATTGGGACAAAAATTGGAAAATTTTTAAGGGACTTTGAAAAAATTTCAACTGGAATTTTAGCCATTTTTTGACGTGAAATTGTAAACATGTGGCCATGGATTTTGAAAATTCTAGAGAGAATTTTAAAAGCTTCAAGAGAATTTCAACAATTTTGAGAGGGATTTGAAAAGTTTCAATGGGAATGGGAAGAATTGGGACAAAAATGGGAAAATTTTTCAGGGACTTTGAAAAAATTTCAACTGGAATTTTAGCCATTTTTTGATGTGAAATTGTAAACATGTGGCCATGGATTTTGAAAATTCTAGAGAGAATTTTAAAAGCTTCAAGAGAATTTCAACAATTTTGAGAGGGATTTGAAAAGTTTCAATGGGAATGGGAAGAATTGGGACAAAAATTGGAAAATTTTTAAGGGACTTTGAAAAAATTTCAACTGGAATTTTAGCCATTTTTTGACGTGAAATTGTAAACATGTGGCCATGGATTTTGAAAATTCTAGAGAGAATTTTAAAAGCTTCAAGAGAATTTCAACACTTTTGAGAGGGATTTGAAAAGTTTCAATGGGAATGGGAAGAATTGGGACAAAAATGGGAAAATTTTTAAGGGACTTTGAAAAAATTTCAACTGGAATTTTAGCCATTTTTTGACGTGAAATTGTAAACATGTGGCCATGGATTTTGAAAATTCTAGAGAGAATTTTAAAAGCTTCAGGAGAATTTACACAATTTTGAGAGGGATTTGAAAAGTTTCAATGGGAATGGGAAGAATTGGGACAAAAATTGGAAAATTTTGAAGGGACTTTGAAAAAATTTCAACTGGAATTTTAGCCATTTTTTGACGTGAAATTGTAAACATGTGGCCATGGATTTTGAAAATTCTAGAGAGAATTTAAAAGCTTCAAGAGAATTTCAACAATTTGGAGAGGGATTTGAAAAGTTTCAATGGGAATGGGAAGAATTGGGACAAAAATTGGAAAATTTTTAAGGGACTTTGAAAAAATTTCAACTGGAATTTTAGCCATTTTTTGACGTGAAATTGTAAACATGTGGACATGGATTTTGAAAATTCTAGAGAGAATTTTAAAAGCTTCAAGAGAATTTCAACACTTTTGAGAGGGATTTGAAAGTTTCAATGGGAATGGGAAGAATTGGGACAAAAATGGGAAAATTTTTAAGGGACTTTGAAAAATTTTCAACTGGAATTTTAGCCATTTTTTGACGTGAAATTGTAAACATGTGGACATGGATTTTGAAAATTCTAGAGAGAATTTTAAAAGCTTCAAGAGAATTTCAACACTTTTGAGAGGGATTTGAAAAGCTTCAATGGGAATGGGAAGAATTGGGACAAAAATTGGAAAACTTTTAAGGGACTTTGAAAAAATATCAACTGGAATTTTAGCCATTTTTTGACGTGAAATTGTAAACATGTGGCCATGGATTTTGAAAATTCTAGAGAGAATTTTAAAAGCTTCAAGAGAATTTCAACAATTTTGAGAGGGATTTGAAAAGTTTCAATGGGAATGGGAAGAATTGGGACAAAAATTGGAAAATTTTTAAGGGACTTTGAAAAAATTTCAACTGGAATTTTAGCCATTTTTTGACGTGAAATTGTAAACATGTGGCCATGGATTTTGAAAATTCTAGAGAGAATTTTAAAAGCTTCAAGAGAATTTACACAATTTTGAGAGGGATTTGAAAAGTTTCAATGGGAATGGGAAGAATTGGGACAAAAATTGGAAAATTTTGAAGGGACTTTGAAAAAATTTCAACTGGAATTTTAGCCATTTTTTGACGTGAAATTGTAAACATGTGGCCATGGATTTTGAAAATTCTAGAGAGAATTTTAAAAGCTTCAAGAGAATTTCAACACTTTTGAGAGGGATTTGAAAAGTTTCAATGGGAATGGGAAGAATTGGGACAAAAATGGGAAAATTTTTAAGGGACTTTGAAAAATTTTCAACTGGAATTTTAGCCATTTTTTGACGTGAAATTGTAAACATGTGGACATGGATTTTGAAAATTCTAGAGAGAATTTTAAAAGCTTCAAGAGAATTTCAACACTTTTGAGAGGGATTTGAAAAGTTTCAATGGGAATGGGAAGAATTGGGACAAAAATTGGAAAACTTTTAAGGGACTTTGAAAAAATTTCAACTGGAATTTTAGCCATTTTTTGACGTGAAATTGTAAACATGTGGCCATGGATTTTGAAAATTCTAGAGAGAATTTTAAAAGCTTCAAGAGAATTTCAACAATTTTGAGAGGGATTTGAAAAGTTTCAATGGGAATGGGAAGAATTGGGACAAAAATTGGAAAATTTTGAAGGGACTTTGAAAAAATTTCAACTGGAATTTTAGCCATTTTTTGATGTGAAATTGTAAACATGTGGCCATGGATTTTGAAAATTCTAGAGAGAATTTTAAAAGCTTCAAGAGAATTTCAACAATTTGGAGAGGGATTTGAAAAGTTTCAATGGGAATGGGAAGAATTGGGACAAAAATTGGAAAATTTTTAAGGGACTTTGAAAAAATTTCAACTGGAATTTTAGCCATTTTTTGATGTGAAATTGTAAACATGTGGCCATGGATTTTGAAAATTCTAGAGAGAATTTTAAAAGCTTCAAGAGAATTTCAACACTTTTGAGAGGGATTTGAAAAGTTTCAATGGGAATGGGAAGAATTGGGACAAAAATGGGAAAATTTTTCAGGGACTTTGAAAAAATTTCAACTGGAATTTTAGCCATTTTTGACGTGAAATTGTAAACATGTGGCCATGGATTTTGAAAATTCTAGAGAGAATTTTAAAAGCTTCAAGAGAATTTCAACAATTTGGAGAGGGATTTGAAAAGTTTCAATGGGAATGGGAAGAATTGGGACAAAAATTGGAAAATTTTGAAGGGACTTTGAAAAAATTTCAACTGGAATTTTAGCCATTTTTTGATGTGAAATTGTAAACATGTGGCCATGGATTTTGAAAATTCTAGAGAGAATTTTAAAAGCTTCAAGAGAATTTCAACAATTTTGAGAGGGATTTGAAAAGTTTCAATGGGAATGGGAAGAATTGGGACAAAAATTGGAAAATTTTGAAGGGACTTTGAAAAAATTTCAACTGGAATTTTAGCCATTTTTTGACGTGAAATTGTAAACATGTGGCCATGGATTTTGAAAATTCTAGAGAGAATTTTAAAAGCTTCAAGAGAATTTCAACACTTTTGAGAGGGATTGAAAAGTTTCAATGGGAATGGGAAGAATTGGGACAAAAATGGGAAAATTTTTAAGGGACTTTGAAAAAATTTCAACTGGAATTTTAGCCATTTTTTGACGTGAAATTGTAAACATGTGGACATGGATTTTGAAAATTCTAGAGAGAATTTTAAAAGCTTCAAGAGAATTTCAACACTTTTGAGAGGGATTTGAAAAGTTTCAATGGGAATGGGAAGAATTGGGACAAAAATGGGAAAATTTTTCAGGGACTTTGAAAAAATTTCAACTGGAATTTTAGCCATTTTTTGACGTGAAATTGTAAACATGTGGCCATGGATTTTGAAAATTCTAGAGAGAATTTTAAAAGCTTCAACAGAATTTCAACAATTTTGAGAGGGATTTGAAAAGTTTCAATGGGAATGGGAAGAATTGGGACAAAAATTGGAAAATTTTTAAGGGACTTTGAAAAAATTTCAACTGGAATTTTAGCCATTTTTTTACGTGAAATTGTAAACATGTGGACATGGATTTTGAAAATTCTAGAGAGAATTTTAAAAGCTTCAAGAGAATTTCAACACTTTTGAGAGGGATTTGAAAAGTTTCAATGGGAATGGGAAGAATTGGGACAAAAATTGGAAAATTTTTAAGGGACTTTGAAAAAATTTCAACTGGAATTTTAGCCATTTTTTGACGTGAAATTGTAAACATGTGGCCATGGATTTTGAAAATTCTAGAGAGAATTTTAAAAGCTTCAAGAGAATTTCAACAATTTTGAGAGGGATTTGAAAAGTTTCAATGGGAATGGGAAGAATTGGGACAAAAATTGGAAAATTTTGAAGGGACTTTGAAAAAATTTCAACTGGAAATTTAGCCATTTTTTGACGTGAAATTGTAAACATGTGGCCATGGATTTTGAAAATTCTAGAGAGAATTTTAAAAGCTTCAAGAGAATTTCAACAATTTGGAGAGGGATTTGAAAAGTTTCAATGGGAATGGGAAGAATTGGGACAAAAATTGGAAAATTTTTCAGGGACTTTGAAAAAATTTCAACTGGAATTTTAGCCATTTTTTGATGTGAAATTGTAAACATGTGGCCATGGATTTTGAAAATTCTAGAGAGAATTTTAAAAGCTTCAAGAGAATTTCAACAATTTTGAGAGGGATTTGAAAAGTTTCAATGGGAATGGGAAGAATTGGGACAAAAATTGGAAAATTTTTAAGGGACTTTGAAAAAATTTCAACTGGAATTTTAGCCATTTTTTGACGTGAAATTGTAAACATGTGGCCATGGATTTTGAAAATTCTAGAGAGAATTTTAAAAGCTTCAAGAGAATTTCAACAATTTGGAGAGGGATTTGAAAAGTTTCAATGGGAATGGGAAGAATTGGGACAAAAATTGGAAAATTTTTAAGGGACTTTGAAAAAATTTCAACTGGAATTTTAGCCATTTTTGACGTGAAATTGTAAACATGTGGACATGGATTTTGAAAATTCTAGAGAGAATTTTAAAAGCTTCAAGAGAATTTCAACACTTTTGAGAGGGATTTGAAAAGTTTCAATGGGAATGGGAAGAATTGGGACAAAAATGGGAAAATTTTTAAGGGACTTTGAAAAATTTTCAACTGGAATTTTAGCCATTTTTTGACGTGAAATTGTAAACATGTGGACATGGATTTTGAAAATTCTAGAGAGAATTTTAAAAGCTTCAAGAGAATTTCAACACTTTTGAGAGGGATTTGAAAAGCTTCAATGGGAATGGGAAGAATTGGGACAAAAATTGGAAAACTTTTAAGGGACTTTGAAAAAATTTCAACTGGAATTTTAGCCATTTTTTGACGTGAAATTGTAAACATGTGGCCATGGATTTGAAAATTCTAGAGAGAATTTTAAAAGCTTCAAGAGAATTTCAACAATTTTGAGAGGGATTTGAAAAGTTTCAATGGGAATGGGAAGAATTGGGACAAAAATTGGAAAATTTTTAAGGGACTTTGAAAAAATTTCAACTGGAATTTTAGCCATTTTTTGACGTGAAATTGTAAACATGTGGCCATGGATTTTGAAAATTCTAGAGAGAATTTTAAAAGCTTCAAGAGAATTTCAACAATTTTGAGAGGGATTTGAAAAGTTTCAATGGGAATGGGAAGAATTGGGACAAAAATTGGAAAATTTTGAAGGGACTTTGAAAAAATTTCAACTGGAATTTTAGCCATTTTTTGACGTGAAATTGTAAACATGTGGCCATGGATTTTGAAAATTCTAGAGAGAATTTTAAAAGCTTCAAGAGAATTTCAACACTTTTGAGAGGGATTTGAAAAGTTTCAATGGGAATGGGAAGAATTGGGACAAAAATGGGAAAATTTTTAAGGGACTTTGAAAAATTTTCAACTGGAATTTTAGCCATTTTTTGACGTGAAATTGTAAACATGTGGACATGGATTTTGAAATTCTAGAGAGAATTTTAAAAGCTTCAAGAGAATTTCAACACTTTTGAGAGGGATTTGAAAAGTTTCAATGGGAATGGGAAGAATTGGGACAAAAATTGGAAAACTTTTAAGGGACTTTGAAAAAATTTCAACTGGAATTTTAGCCATTTTTTGACGTGAAATTGTAAACATGTGGCCATGGATTTTGAAAATTCTAGAGAGAATTTTAAAAGCTTCAAGAGAATTTCAACAATTTTGAGAGGGATTTGAAAAGTTTCAATGGGAATGGGAAGAATTGGGACAAAAATTGGAAAATTTTGAAGGGACTTTGAAAAAATTTCAACTGGAATTTTAGCCATTTTTTGATGTGAAATTGTAAACATGTGGCCATGGATTTTGAAAATTCTAGAGAGAATTTTAAAAGCTTCAAGAGAATTTCAACAATTTGGAGAGGGATTTGAAAAGTTTCAATGGGAATGGGAAGAATTGGGACAAAAATTGGAAAATTTTTAAGGGACTTTGAAAAAATTTCAACTGGAATTTTAGCCATTTTTTGATGTGAAATTGTAAACATGTGGCCATGGATTTTGAAAATTCTAGAGAGAATTTTAAAAGCTTCAAGAGAATTTCAACACTTTTGAGAGGGATTGAAAAGTTTCAATGGGAATGGGAAGAATTGGGACAAAAATTGGAAAATTTTTCAGGGACTTTGAAAAAATTTCAACTGGAATTTTAGCCATTTTTTGACGTGAAATTGTAAACATGTGGCCATGGATTTTGAAAATTCTAGAGAGAATTTTAAAAGCTTCAAGAGAATTTCAACAATTTGGAGAGGGATTTGAAAAGTTTCAATGGGAATGGGAAGAATTGGGACAAAAATTGGAAAATTTTTCAGGGACTTTGAAAAAATTTCAACTGGAATTTTAGCCATTTTTTGATGTGAAATTGTAAACATGTGGCCATGGATTTTGAAAATTCTAGAGAGAATTTTAAAAGCTTCAAGAGAATTTCAACAATTTTGAGAGGGATTTGAAAAGTTTCAATGGGAATGGGAAGAATTGGGACAAAAATTGGAAAATTTTGAAGGGACTTTGAAAAAATTTCAACTGGAATTTTAGCCATTTTTTGACGTGAAATTGTAAACATGTGGCCATGGATTTTGAAAATTCTAGAGAGAATTTTAAAAGCTTCAAGAGAATTTCAACACTTTTGAGAGGGATTTGAAAAGTTTCAATGGGAATGGGAAGAATTGGGACAAAAATGGGAAAATTTTTAAGGGACTTTGAAAAAATTTCAACTGGAATTTTAGCCATTTTTTGACGTGAAATTGTAAACATGTGGCCATGGATTTTGAAAATTCTAGAGAGAATTTTAAAAAGCTTCAAGAGAATTTCAACACTTTTGAGAGGGATTTGAAAAGTTTCAATGGGAATGGGAAGAATTGGGACAAAAATGGGAAAATTTTTCAGGGACTTTGAAAAAATTTCAACTGGAATTTTAGCCATTTTTGACGTGAAATTGTAAACATGTGGCCATGGATTTTGAAAATTCTAGAGAGAATTTTAAAAGCTTCAACAGAATTTCAACAATTTTGAGAGGGATTTGAAAAGTTTCAATGGGAATGGGAAGAATTGGGACAAAAATTGGAAAATTTTTAAGGGACTTTGAAAAATTTCAACTGGAATTTTAGCCATTTTTGACGTGAAATTGTAAACATGTGGACATGGATTTTGAAAATTCTAGAGAGAATTTTAAAAGCTTCAAGAGAATTTCAACAATTTTGAGAGGGATTTGAAAAGTTTCAATGGGAATGGGAAGAATTGGGACAAAAATTGGAAAATTTTGAAGGGACTTTGAAAAATTTCAACTGGAATTTTAGCCATTTTTTAATGTGAAATTGTAAACATGTGGCCATGGATTTTGAAAATTCTAGAGAGAATTTTAAAAGCTTCAAGAGAATTTCAACAATTTTGAGAGGGATTTGAAAAGTTTCAATGGGAATGGGAAGAATTGGGACAAAAATTGGAAAATTTTTAAGGGACTTTGAAAAAATTTCAACTGGAATTTTAGCCATTTTTTGACGTGAAATTGTAAACATGTGGCCATGGATTTTGAAAATTCTAGAGAGAATTTTAAAAGCTTCAACAGAATTTCAACAATTTTGAGAGGGATTTGAAAAGTTTCAATGGGAATGGGAAGAATTGGGACAAAAATTGGAAAAATTTTTCAGGGACTTTGAAAAAATTTCAACTGGAATTTTAGCCATTTTTTGACCTGAAATTGTAAACATGTGGACATGGATTTTGAAAATTCTAGAGAGAATTTTAAAAGCTTCAAGAGAATTTCAACAATTTGGAGAGGGATTTGAAAAGTTTCAATGGGAATGGGAAGAATTGGGACAAAAATTGGAAAATTTTTAAGGGACTTTGAAAAAATTTCAACTGGAATTTTAGCAATTTTTTTATGTGAAATTGTAAACATGTGGCCATGGATTTGAAAATTCTAGAGAGAATTTTAAAAGCTTCAAGAGAATTTCAACAATTTTGAGAGGGATTTGAAAAGTTTCAATGGGAATGGGAAGAATTGGGACAAAAATGGGAAAATTTTTCAGGGACTTTGAAAAAATTTCAACTGGAATTTTAGCCATTTTTTGACGTGAAATTGTAAACATGTGGCCATGGATTTTGAAAATTCTAGAGAGAATTTTAAAAGCTTCAACAGAATTTCAACAATTTTGAGAGGGATTTGAAAAGTTTCAATGGGAATGGGAAGAATTGGGACAAAAATTGGAAAATTTTTAAGGGACTTTGAAAAAATTTCAACTGGAATTTTAGCCATTTTTTGACGTGAAATTGTAAACATGTGGCCATGGATTTTGAAAATTCTAGAGAGAATTTTAAATGCTTCAACAGAATTTCAACAATTTTGAGAGGGATTTGAAAAGTTTCAATGGGAATGGGAAGAATTGGGACAAAAATTGGAAAATTTTTAAGGTACTTTGAAAAAATTTCAACTGGAATTTTAGCAATTTTTTTATGTGAAATTGTAAACATGTGGCCATGGATTTTGAAAATTCTAGAGAGAATTTTAAAAGCTTCAAGAGAATTTCAACACTTTTGAGAGGGATTTGAAAAGTTTCAATGGGAATGGGAAGAATTGGGACAAAAATGGGAAAATTTTTAAGGGACTTTGAAAAAATTTCAACTGGAATTTTAGCCATTTTTTGACGTGAAATTGTAAACATGTGGACATGGATTTTGAAAATTCTAGAGAGAATTTTAAAAGCTTCAAGAGAATTTCAACACTTTTGAGAGGGATTTGAAAAGTTTCAATGGGAATGGGAAGAATTGGGACAAAAATGGGAAAATTTTTCAGGGACTTTGAAAAAATTTCAACTGGAATTTTAGCCATTTTTTGACGTGAAATTGTAAACATGTGGCCATGGATTTTGAAAATTCTAGAGAGAATTTTAAAAGCTTCAACAGAATTTCAACAATTTTGAGAGGGATTTGAAAAGTTTCAATGGGAATGGGAAGAATTGGGACAAAAATTGGAAAATTTTTAAGGGACTTTGAAAAAATTTCAACTGGAATTTTAGCAATTTTTTTACGTGAAATTGTAAACATGTGGACATGGATTTTGAAAATTCTAGAGAGAATTTTAAAAGCTTCAAGAGAATTTACACAATTTTGAGAGGGATTTGAAAAGTTTCAATGGGAATGGGAAGAATTGGGACAAAAATTGGAAAATTTTTAAGGGACTTTGAAAAAATTTCAACTGGAATTTTAGCCATTTTTTGACGTGAAATTGTAAACATGTGGCCATGGATTTTGAAAATTCTAGAGAGAATTTTAAAAGCTTCAAGAGAATTTCTACAATTTTGAGAGGGATTTGAAAAGTTTCAATGGGAATGGGAAGAATTGGGACAAAAATTGGAAAATTTTGAAGGGACTTTGAAAAAATTTCAACTGGAATTTTAGCCATTTTTTGACGTGAAATTGTAAACATGTGGACATGGATTTTGAAAATTCTAGAGAGAATTTTAAAAGCTTCAAGAGAATTTCAACAATTTGGAGAGGGATTTGAAAAGTTTCAATGGGAATGGGAAGAATTGGGACAAAAATTGGAAAATTTTTAAGGGACTTTGAAAAAATTTCAACTGGAATTTTAGCCATTTTTTTATGTGAAATTGTAAACATGTGGCCATGGATTTTGAAAATTCTAGAGAGAATTTTAAAAGCTTCAAGAGAATTTCAACAATTTTGAGAGGGATTTGAAAAGTTTCAATGGGAATGGGAAGAATTGGGACAAAAATTGGAAAATTTTTAAGGGACTTTGAAAAAATTTTAACTGGAATTTTAGCCATTTTTTGACGTGAAATTGTAAACATGTGGCCATGGATTTTGAAAATTCTAGAGAGAATTTTAAAAGCTTCAACAGAATTTCAACAATTTTGAGAGGGATTTGAAAAGTTTCAATGGGAATGGGAAGAATTGGGACAAAAATTGGAAAATTTTTCAGGGACTTTGAAAAAATTTCAACTGGAATTTTAGCCATTTTTTGACCTGAAATTGTAAACATGTGGACATGGATTTTGAAAATTCTAGAGAGAATTTTAAAAGCTTCAAGAGAATTTCAACAATTTTGAGAGGGATTTGAAAAGTTTCAATGGGAATGGGAAGAATTGGGACAAAAATTGGAAAATTTTTAAGGGACTTTGAAAAAATTTCAACTGGAATTTTAGCAATTTTTTTATGTGAAATTGTAAACATGTGGCCATGGATTTTTGAAAATTCTAGAGAGAATTTTAAAAGCTTCAAGAGAATTTCAACAATTTTGAGAGGGATTTGAAAAGTTTCAATGGGAATGGGAAGAATTGGGACAAAAATGGGAAAATTTTTCAGGGACTTTGAAAAAATTTCAACTGGAATTTTAGCCATTTTTTGACGTGAAATTGTAAACATGTGGCCATGGATTTTGAAAATTCTAGAGAGAATTTTAAAAGCTTCAACAGAATTTCAACAATTTTGAGAGGGATTTGAAAAGTTTCAATGGGAATGGGAAGAATTGGGACAAAAATTGGAAAATTTTTAAGGGACTTTGAAAAAATTTCAACTGGAATTTTAGCAATTTTTTTACGTGAAATTGTAAACATGTGGACATGGATTTTGAAAATTCTAGAGAGAATTTTAAAAGCTTCAAGAGAATTTACACAATTTTGAGAGGGATTTGAAAAGTTTCAATGGGAATGGGAAGAATTGGGACAAAAATTGGAAAATTTTTAAGGGACTTTGAAAAAATTTCAACTGGAATTTTAGCCATTTTTTGACGTGAAATTGTAAACATGTGGCCATGGATTTTGAAAATTCTAGAGAGAATTTTAAAAGCTTCAAGAGAATTTCAACAATTTTGAGAGGGATTTGAAAAGTTTCAATGGGAATGGGAAGAATTGGGACAAAAATTGGAAAATTTTTAAGGAACTTTGAAAAAATTTCAACTGGAATTTTAGCCATTTTTTGACGTGAAATTGTAAACATGTGGCCATGGATTTTGAAAATTCTAGAGAGAATTTTAAATGCTTCAAGAGAATTTCAACAATTTTGAGAGGGATTTGAAAAGTTTCAATGGGAATGGGAAGAATTGGGACAAAAATTGGAAAATTTTTAAGGTACTTTGAAAAAATTTCAACTGGAATTTTAGCAATTTTTTTATGTGAAATTGTAAACATGTGGACATGGATTTTGAAAATTCTAGAGAGAATTTTAAAAGCTTCAACAGAATTTCAACAATTTTGAGAGGGATTTGAAAAGTTTCAATGGGAATGGGAAGAATTGGGACAAAAATTGGAAAATTTTTAAGGGACTTTGAAAAAATTTCAACTGGAATATTAGCCATTTTTTGACGTGAAATTGTAAACATGTGGCCATGGATTTTGAAAATTCTAGAGAGAATTTTAAAAGCTTCAAGAGAATTTCAACACTTTTGAGAGGGATTTGAAAAGTTTCAATGGGAATGGGAAGAATTGGGACAAAAATTGGAAAATTTTTAAGGGACTTTGAAAAAATTTCAACTGGAATTTTAGCCATTTTTTGACGTGAAATTGTAAACATGTGGCCATGGATTTTGAAAATTCTAGAGAGAATTTTAAAAGCTTCAAGAGAATTTCAACAATTTTGAGAGGGATTTGAAAAGTTTCAATGGGAATGGGAAGAATTGGGACAAAAATGGGAAAATTTTTAAGGGACTTTGAAAAAATTTCAACTGGAATTTAGCAATTTTTTGACGTGAAATTGTAAACATGTGGCCATGGATTTTGAAAATTCTAGAGAGAATTTTAAAAGCTTCAAGAGAATTTCAACAATTTTGAGAGGGATTTGAAAAGTTTCAATGGGAATGGGAAGAATTGGGACAAAAATTGGAAAATTTTTAAGGGACTTTGAAAAAATTTCAACTGGAATTTTAGCCATTTTTTGACTTGAAATTGTAAACATGTGGCCATGGATTTTGAAAATTCTAGAGAGAATTTTAAAAGCTTCAAGAGAATTTCAACAATTTTGAGAGGGATTTGAAAAGTTTCAATGGGAATGGGAAGAATTGGGACAAAAATTGGAAAATTTTTAAGGGACTTGGAAAAATTTCAACTGGAATTTTAGCCATTTTTTGACGTGAAATTGTAAACATGTTGAAGTGGATTTTGAAAATTCTAGAGAGAATTTTAAAAGCTTCAACAGAATTTCAACAATTTTGAGAGGGATTTGAAAAGTTTCAATGGGAATGGGTAGAATTGGGACAAAAATTGGAAAATTTTTAAGGGACTTTGAAAAAATTTCAACTGGAATTTTAGCCATTTTTTGACGTGAAATTGTAAACATGTGGACATGGATTTTGAAAATTCTAGAGAGAATTTTAAAAGCTTCAAGAGAATTTCAACACTTTTGAGAGGGATTTGAAAAGTTTCAATGGGAATGGGAAGAATTGGGACAAAAAATTGGAAAATTTTTCAGGGACTTTGAAAAAATTTCAACTGGAATTTTAGCCATTTTTTGACGTGAAATTGTAAACATGTGGACATGGATTTTGAAAATTCTAGAGAGAATTTTAAAAGCTTCAAGAGAATTTCTACAATTTTGAGAGGGATTGAAAAGTTTCAATGGGAATGGGAAGAATTGGGACAAAAATTGGAAAATTTTTAAGGGACTTTGAAAAAATTTCAACTGGAATTTTAGCAATTTTTTTATGTGAAATTGTAAACATGTGGCCATGAATTTCAACAATTTTGAGAGGGATTTGAAAAGTTTCAATGGGAATGGGAAGAATTGGGACAAAAATGGGAAAATTTTTCAGGGACTTTGAAAAAATTTCAACTGGAATTTTAGCCATTTTTTGACGTGAAATTGTAAACATGTGGCCATGGATTTTGAAAATTCTAGAGAGAATTTTAAAAGCTTCAAGAGAATTTACACAATTTTGAGAGGGATTTGAAAAGTTTCAATGGGAATGGGAAGAATTGGGACAAAAATTGGAAAATTTTTAAGGAACTTTGAAAAAATTTCAACTGGAATTTTAGCCATTTTTTGACGTGAAATTGTAAACATGTGGCCATGGATTTTGAAAATTCTAGAGAGAATTTTAAAAGCTTCAAGAGAATTTCAACACTTTTGAGAGGGATTTGAAAAGTTTCAATGGGAATGGGAAGAATTGGGACAAAAATTGGAAAATTTTTAAGGGACTTTGAAAAAATTTCAACTGGAATTTTAGCCATTTTTTGACGTGAAATTGTAAACATGTGGACATGGATTTTGAAAATTCTAGAGAGAATTTTAAAAGCTTCAAGAGAATTTCTACAATTTTGAGAGGGATTTGAAAAGTTTCAATGGGAATGGGAAGAATTGGGACAAAAATTGGAAAATTTTTAAGGACTTTGAAAAAATTTCAACTGGAATTTTAGCCATTTTTTGACGTGAAATTGTAAACATGTGGCCATGGATTTTGAAAATTCTAGAGAGATTTTTAAAAGCTTCAAGAGAATTTCAACAATTTGGAGAGGGATTTGAAAAGTTTCAATGGGAATGGGAAGAATTGGGACAAAAATTGGAAAATTTTTAAGGGACTTTGAAAAAATTTCAACTGGAATTTTAGCCATTTTTTGATGTGAAATTGTAAACATGTGGCCATGGATTTTGAAAATTCTAGAGAGAATTTTAAAAGCTTCAAGAGAATTTCAACAATTTTGAGAGGGATTTGAAAAGTTTCAATGGGAATGGGAAGAATTGGGACAAAAATTGGAAAATTTTTAAGGGACTTTGAAAAAATTTCAACTGGAATTTTAGCCATTTTTTGACGTGAAATTGTAAACATGTGGCCATGGATTTTGAAAATTCTAGAGAGAATTTTAAAAGCTTTAACAGAATTTCTACAATTTTGAGAGGGATTTGAAAAGTTTCAATGGGAATGGGAAGAATTGGGACAAAAATTGGAAAATTTTTAAGGGACTTTGAAAAAATTTCAACTGGAATTCTAGCCATTTTTTGACGTGAAATTGTAAACATGTGGCCATGGATTTTGAAAATTCTAGAGAGAATTTTAAAAGCTTCAAGAGAATTTCAACAATTTTGAGAGGGATTTGAAAAGTTTCAATGGGAATGGGAAGAATTGGGACAAAAATTGGAAAATTTTTAAGGGACTTTGAAAAAATTTCAACTGGAATTTTAGTATTTTTTTTTACGTGAAATTATAAACATGTGGCCATGGATTTTGAAAATTCTAGAGAGAATTTTAAAAGCTTCAAGAGAATTTCAACAATTTTGAGAGGGATTTGAAAAGTTTCAATGGGAATGGGAAGAATTGGGACAAAAATTGGAAAATTTTTAAGGGACTTTGAAAAAATTTCAACTGGAATTTTAGCCATTTTTTGACGTGAAATTGTAAACATGTGGCCAGGGATTTTGAAAATTCTAGAGAGAATTTTAAAAGCTTCAACAGAATTTCAACAATTTGGAGAGGGATTTGAAAAGTTTCAATGGGAATGGGAAGAATTGGGACAAAAATTGGAAAATTTTTAAGGGACTTTGAAAAAATTTCAACTGGAATTTTAGCCATTTTTTGACGTGAAATTGTAAACATGTGGCCATGGATTTTGAAAATTCTAGAGAGAATTTTAAAAGCTTCAACAGAATTTCAACAATTTGGAGAGGGATTTGAAAAGTTTCAATGGGAATGGGAAGAATAGGGACAAAAATTGGAAAATTTTTAAGGGACTTTGAAAAATTTCAACTGGAATTTTAGCCATTTTTTGACGTGAAATTGTAAACATGTGGCCATGGATTTTGAAAATTCTAGAGAGAATTTTAAAAGCTTCAACAGAATTTCTACAATTTTGAGAGGGATTTGAAAAGTTTCAATGGGAATGGGAAGAATTGGGACAAAAATTGGAAAATTTTTAAGGGACTTTGAAAAAATTTCAACTGGAATTTTAGCCATTTTTTGACGTGAAATTGTAAACATGTGGACATGGATTTTGAAAATTCTAGAGAGAATTTTAAAAGCTTCAACAGAATTTCAACAATTTGGAGAGGGATTTGAAAAGTTTCAATGGGAATGGGAAGAATTGGGACAAAAATTGGAAAATTTTGAAGGGACTTTGAAAAAATTTCAACTGGAATTTTAGCCATTTTTTTATGTGAAATTGTAAACATGTGGCCATGGATTTTGAAAATTCTAGAGAGAATTTTAAAAGCTTCAAGAGAATTTCAACAATTTTGAGAGGGATATGAAAAGTTTCAATGGGAATGGGAAGAATTGGGACAAAAATTGGAAAATTTTTAAGGGACTTTGAAAAAATTTCAACTGGAATTTTAGCCATTTTTTGACGTGAAATTGTAAACATGTGGACATGGATTTTGAAAATTCTAGAGAGAATTTTAAAAGCTTTAACAGAATTTCTACAATTTAGAGAGGGATTTGAAAAGTTTCAATGGGAATGGGAAGAATTGGGACAAAAATTGGAAAATTTTTAAGGGACTTTGAAAAAATTTCAACTGGAATTTTAGCCATTTTTTGACGTGAAATTGTAAACATGTGGACATGGATTTTGAAAATTCTAGAGAGAATTTTAAAAGCTTCAAGAGAATTTCAACAATTTTGAGAGGGATTTGAAAAGTTTCAATGGGAATGGGAAGAATTGGGACAAAAATTGGAAAATTTTTAAGGGACTTTGAAAAAATTTCAACTGGAATTTTAGCCATTTTTTGACGTGAAATTGTAAACATGTGGACATGGATTTTGAAAATTCTAGAGAGAATTTTAAAAGCTTCAACAGAATTTCAACAATTTTGAGAGGAATTTGAAAAGTTTCAATGGGAATGGGAAGAATTGGGACAAAAATTGGAAAATTTTTAAGGGACTTTGAAAAAATTTCAACTGGAATTTTACCATTTTTTTGACGTGAAATTGTAAACATGTGGACATGGATTTTGAAAATTCTAGAGAGAATTTTAAAAGCTTCAAGAGAATTTCAACAATTTTGAGAGGGATTTGAAAAGTTTCAATGGGAATGGGAAGAATTGGGACAAAAATTGGAAAATTTTTAAGGGACTTTGAAAAAATTTCAACTGGAATTTTAGCCATTTTGTACGTGAAATTGTAAACATGTGGCCATGGATTTTGAAAATTCTAGAGAGAATTTTAAAAGCTTTAACAGAATTTCTACAATTTTGAGAGGGATTTGAAAAGTTTCAATGGGAATGGGAAGAATTGGGACAAAAATTGGAAAATTTTGAAGGGACTTTGAAAAAATTTCAACTGGAATTTTACCATTTTTTTGACGTGAAATTGTAAACATGTGGACATGGATTTTGAAAATTCTAGAGAGAATTTTAAAAGCTTCAACAAAATTTCAACAAATTTGGAGAGGGATTTGAAAAGTTTCAATGGGAATGGGAAGAATTGGGACAAAAATTGGAAAATTTTTAAGGGACTTTGAAAAAATTTCAACTGGAATTTTAGCCATTTTTTGACGTGAAATTGTAAACATGTGGCCATGGATTTTGAAAATTCTAGAGAGAATTTTAAAAGCTTCAACAGAATTTCTACAATTTTGAGAGGGATTTGAAAAGTTTCAATGGGAATGGGAAGAATTGGGACAAAAATTGGAAAATTTTTAAGGGACTTTGAAAAAATTTCAACTGGAATTTTAGCCATTTTTTGACGTGAAATTGTAAACATGTGGACATGGATTTTGAAAATTCTAGAGAGAATTTTAAAAGCTTCAAGAGAATTTCAACAATTTGGAGAGGGATTTGAAAAGTTTCAATGGGAATGGGAAGAATTGGGACAAAAATTGGAAAATTTTTCAGGGACTTTGAAAAAATTTCAACTGGAATTTTAGCATTTTTGACGTGAAATTGTAAACATGTGGACATGGATTTTGAAAATTCTAGAGAGAATTTTAAAAGCTTCAAGAGAATTTCAACAATTTTGAGAGGGATTTGAAAAGTTTCAATGGGAATGGGAAGAATTGGGACAAAAATTGGAAAATTTTTAAGGGACTTTGAAAAAATTTCAACTGGAATTTTAGCCATTTTTTTATGTGAAATTGTAAACATGTGGACATGGATTTTGAAAATTCTGGAGAGAATTTTAAAAGCTTCAACAGAATTTCAACAATTTTGAGAGGGATTTGAAAAGTTTCAATGGGAATGGGAAGAATTGGGACAAAAATTGGAAAATTTTTAAGGGACTTTGAAAAAATTTCAACTGGAATTTTAGCCATTTTTGGACGTGAAATTGTAAACATGTGGACATGGATTTTGAAAATTCTAGAGAGAATTTTAAAAGCTTCAAGAGAATTTCAACAATTTTGAGAGGGATTTGAAAAGTTTCAATGGGAATGGGAAGAATTGGGACAAAAATTGGAAAACTTTTAAGGGACTTTGAAAAAATTTCAACTGGAATTTTAGCCATTTTTTGACGTGAAATTGTAAACATGTGGACATGGATTTTGAAAATTCTAGAGAGAATTTTAAAAGCTTCAAGAGAATTTCAACAATTTTGAGAGGGATTTGAAAAGTTTCAATGGGAATGGGAAGAATTGGGACAAAAACTGGAAAATTTTAAGGGACTTTGAAAAAATTTCAACTGGAATTTTAGCCATTTTTTTACATGAAATTGTAAACCTGTGGACATGGATTTTGAAAATTCTAGAGAGAATTTTAAAAGCTTCAAGAGAATTTCAACAATTTTGAGAGGGATTTGAAAAGTTTCAATGGGAATGGGAAGAATTGGGACAAAAATTGGAAAATTTTTAAGGGACTTTGAAAAAATTTCAACTGGAATTTTAGCCATTTTTTTATGTGAAATTGTAAACATGTGGCCATGGATTTTGAAAATTCTAGAGAGAATTTTAAAAGCTTCAAGAGAATTTCAACAATTTTGAGCGGGATTTGAAAAGTTTCAATGGGAATGGGAAGAATTGGAACAAAAATTGGAAAATTTTTCAGGGACTTTGAAAAAATTTCAACTGGAATTTTAGCCATTTTTTTACATGAAATTGTAATCCTGTGGACATGGATTTTGAAAATTCTAGAGAGAATTTTAAAAGCTTCAAGAGAATTTCAACAATTTTGAGAGGGATTTGAAAAGTTTCAATGGGAATGGGAAGAATTGGGACAAAAATTGGAAAATTTTTAAGGGACTTTGAAAAAATTTCAACTGGAATTTTAGCCATTTTTTGACGTGAAATTGTAAACATGTGGACATGGATTTTGAAAATTCTAGAGAGAATTTTAAAAGCTTCAACAGAATTTCAACAATTTTGAGAGGGATTTGAAAAGTTTCAATGGGAATGGGAAGAATTGGGACAAAAATTGGAAAATTTTTCAGGGACTTTGAAAAAATTTCAACTGGAATTTTAGCCATTTTTTGACGTGAAATTGTAAACATGTGGACATGGATTTTGAAAATTCTGGAGAGAATTTTAAAAGCTTCAAGAGAATTTCAACAATTTTGAGAGGGATTTGAAAAGTTTCAATGGGAATGGGAAGAATTGGGACAAAAATTGGAAAATTTTTAAGGAACTTTGAAAAAATTTCAACTGGAATTTTAGCCATTTTTTGACATGAAATTGTAAACATGTGGACATGGATTTTGAAAATTCTAGAGAGAATTTTAAAAGCTTCAACAGAATTTCAACAATTTTGAGAGGGATTTGAAAAGTTTCAATGGGAATGGGAAGAATTGGGACAAAAATTGGAAAATTTTTAAGGGACTTTGAAAAAATTTCAACTGGAATTTTAGCCATTTTTTGACGTGAAATTGTAAACATGTGGACATGGATTTTGAAAATTCTAGAGAGAATTTTAAAAGCTTCAACAGAATTTCAACAATTTTGAGAGGGATTTGAAAAGTTTCAATGGGAATGGGAAGAATTGGGACAAAAATTGGAAAATTTTTAAGGGACTTTGAAAAAATTTCCACTGGAATTTTAGCCATTTTTTTATGTGAAATTGTAAACATGTGGACATGGATTTTGAAAATTCTAGAGAGAATTTTAAAAGCTTCAAGAGAATTTCAACCATTTTGAGAGGGATTTGAAAAGTTTCAATGGGAATGGGAAGAATTGGGACAAAAATTGGAAAATTTTGAAGGGACTTTGAAAAAATTTCCACTGGAATTTTAGCCATTTTTTGACGTGAAATTGTAAACATGTGGCCATGGATTTTGAAAATTCTAGAGAGAATTTTAAAAGCTTCAAGAGAATTTCAACAATTTTGAGAGGGATTTGAAAAGTTTCAATGGGAATGGGAAGAATTGGGACAAAAACTGGAAAATTTTTAAGGGACTTTGAAAAAAATTCAACTGGAATTTTAGCCATTTTTTGACGTGAAATTGTAAACCTGTGGACATGGATTTTGAAAATTCTAGAGAGAATTTTAAAAGCTTCAAGAGAATTTCAACAATTTTGAGAGGGATTTGAAAAGTTTCAATGGGAATGGGAAGAATTGGGACAAAAATTGGAAAATTTTGAAGGGACTTTGAAAAAATTTCAACTGGAATTTTAGCCATTTTTTGACATGAAATTGTAAACATGTGGACATGGATTTTGAAAATTCTGGAGAGAATTTTAAAAGCTTCAAGAGAATTTCAACAATTTTGAGAGGGATTTGAAAAGTTTCAATGGGAATGGGAAGAATTGGGACAAAAACTGGAAAATTTTTAAGGGACTTTGAAAAAATTCAACTGGAATTTTAGCCATTTTTTGACGTGAAATTGTAAACATGTGGACATGGATTTTGAAAATTCTAGAGAGAATTTTAAAAGCTTCAAGAGAATTTCAACAATTTTGAGAGGGATTTGAAAAGTTTCAATGGGAATGGGAAGAATTGGGACAAAAATTCGAAAATTTTTAAGGGACTTTGAAAAAATTTCAACTGGAATTTTAGCCATTTTTTGACGTGAAATTGTAAACATGTGGACATGGATTTTGAAAATTCTGGAGAGAATTTTAAAAGCTTCAAGAGAATTTCAACAATTTGGAGAGGGATTTGAAAAGTTTGAATGGGAATGGGAAGAATTGGGACAAAAATTGGAAAATTTTTAAGGGACTTTGAAAAAATTTCAACTGGAATTTTAGCCATTTTTTGACGTGAAATTGTAAACAGGTGGACATGGATTATAAAATTCTAGAGAGAATTTTAAAAGCTTCAACAGAATTTCAACAATTTTGAGAGGGATTTGAAAAGTTTCAATGGGAATGGGAAGAATTGGGACAAAAATTCGAAAATTTTTAAGGGACTTTGAAAAAATTTCAACTGGAATCTTAGCCATTTTTTGACGTGAAATTGTAAACATGTGGACATGGATTTTGAAAATTCTAGAGAGAATTTTAAAAGCTTCAAGAGAATTTCAACAATTTTGAGAGGGATTTGAAAAGTTTCAATGGGAATGGGAAGAATTGGGACAAAAATTGGAAAATTTTTAAGGGACTTTGAAAACATTTCAACTGAATTTTAGCCATTTTTTGACGTGAAATTGTAAACATGTGGACATGGATTTTGAAAATTCTAGAGAGAATTTTAAAAGCTTCAAGAGAATTTCAACAATTTTGAGAGGGATTTGAAAAGTTTCAATGGGAATGGGAAGAATTGGGACAAAAACTGGAAAATTTTTAAGGGACTTTGAAAAAAATTCAACTGGAATTTTAGCCATTTTTTTATGTGAAATTGTAAACATGTGGCCATGGATTTTGAAAATTCTAGAGAGAATTTTAAAAGCTTCAAGAGAATTTCAACAATTTTGAGAGGGATTTGAAAAGTTTCAATGGGAATGGGAAGAATTGGGACAAAAATTGGAAAATTTTTAAGGGACTTTGAAAAAATTTCAACTGGAATTTTAGCCATTTTTTGACGTGAAATTGTAAACATGTGGAAGTGGATTTTGAAAATTCTAGAGAGAATTTTAAAAGCTAGAGAATTTCAACAATTTTGAGAGGGATTTGAAAAGTTTCAATGGGAATGGGAAGAATTGGGACAAAAATTGGAAAATTTTTAAGGGACTTTGAAAAAATTTCAACTGGAATTTTAGCCATTTTTTGACGTGAAATTGTAAACATGTGGACATGGATTTTGAAAATTCTAGAGAGAATTTTAAAAGCTTCAAGAGAATTTCAACAATTTTGAGAGGGATTTGAAAAGTTTCAATGGGAATGGGAAGAATTGGGACAAAAATTGGAAAATTTTTAAGGGACTTTGAAAAAATTTCAACTGGAATTTTAGCCATTTTTTGACGTGAAATTGTAAACATGTGGACATGGATTTTGAAAATTCTAGAGAGAATTTTAAAAGCTTCAAGAGAATTTCAACAATTTTGAGAGGGATTTGAAAAGTGTCAATGGGAATGGGAAGAATTGGGACAAAAATTCGAAAATTTTTAAGGGACTTTGAAAAAATTTCAACTGGAATTTTAGCCATTTTTTGACGTGAAATTGTAAACATGTGGAAGTGGATTTTGAAAATTCTAGAGAGAATTTTAAAAGCTTCAATAGAATTTCAACAATTTTGAGAGGGATTTGAAAAGTTTCAATGGGAATGGGAAGAATTGGGACAAAAATTGGAAAATTTTTAAGGGACTGAAAAAATTTCAACTGGAATTTTAGCATTTTTGACATGAAATTGTAAACATGTGGCCATGGATTTTGAAAATTCTAGAGAGAATTTTAAAAGCTTCAAGAGAATTTCAACAATTTTGAGAGGGATTTGAAAAGTTTCAATGGGAATGGGAAGAATTGGGACAAAAATTGGAAAATTTTTAAGGGACTTTGAAAAAATTTCAACTGGAATTTTAGCCATTTTTTGACGTGAAATTGTAAACATGTGGACATGGATTTTGAAAATTCTGGAGAGAATTTTAAAAGCTTCAAGAGAATTTCAACAATTTTGAGAGGGATTTGAAAAGTTTCAATGGGAATGGGAAGAATTGGGACAAAAATTGGAAAATTTTTAAGGGACTTTGAAAAAATTTCCACTGGAATTTTAGCCATTTTTTGACGTGAAATTGTAAACATGTGGCCATGGATTTTGAAAATTCTAGAGAGAATTTTAAAAGCTTCAAGAGAATTTCAACAATTTTGAGAGGGATTTGAAAAGTTTCAATGGGAATGGGAAGAATTGGGACAAAAATTGGAAAATTTTGAAGGGACTTTGAAAAAATTTCAACTGGAATTTTAGCCATTTTTTGACGTGAAATTGTAAACATGTGGACATGGAGTTTGAAAATTCTAGAGAGAATTTTAAAAGCTTCAAGAGAATTTCAACAATTTTGAGAGGGATTTGAAAAGTTTCAATGGGAATGGGAAGAATTGGGACAAAAATTGGAAAATTTTTAAGGGACTTTGAAAAAATTTCAACTGGAATTTTAGCCATTTTTTGACGTGAAATTGTAAACATGTGGCCATGGATTTTGAAAATTGTAGAGAGAATTTTAAAAGCTTCAACAGAATTTCAACAATTTTGAGAGGGATTTGAAAAGTTTCAATGGGAATGGGAAGAATTGGGACAAAAATTGGAAAATTTTGAAGGGACTTTGAAAACATTTCAACTGGAATTGTAGCCATTTTTTGACGTGAAATTGTAAACATGTGGCCATGGATTTTGAAAATTGTAGAGAGAATTTTAAAAGCTTCAAGAGAATTTCAACAACTTTGAGAGGGATTTGAAAAGTTTCAATGGGAATGGGAAGAATTGGGACAAAAATTGGAAAATTTTTAAGGGACTTTGAAAAAATTTCCACTGGAATTTTAGCCATTTTTTGACGTGAAATTGTAAACATGTGGCCATGGATTTTGAAAATTGTAGAGAGAATTTTAAAAGCTTCAAGAGAATTTCAACAATTTTGAGAGGGATTTGAAAAGTTTCAATGGGAATGGGAAGAATTGGGACAAAAATTGGAAAATTTTGAAGGGACTTTGAAAAAATTTCAACTGGAATTTTAGCCATTTTTTGACGTGAAATTGTAAACATGTGGCCATGGATTTTGAAAATTCTAGAGAGAATTTTAAAAGCTTCAAGAGAATTTCAACAATTTTGAGAGGGATTTGAAAAGTTTCAATGGGAATGGGAAGAATTGGGACAAAAATTGGAAAATTTTGAAGGGACTTTGAAAAAATTTCAACTGGAATTTTAGCCATTTTTTGACGTGAAATTGTAAACATGTGGCCATGGATTTTGAAAATTGTAGAGAGAATTTTAAAAGCTTCAAGAGAATTTCAACAATTTTGAGAGGGATTTGAAAAGTTTCAATGGGAATGGGAAGAATTGGGACAAAAATTGGAAAATTTTTAAGGGACTTTGAAAAAATTTCAACTGGAATTTTAGCCATTTTTTGACGTGAAATTGTAAACATGTGGCCATGGATTTTGAAAATTCTAGAGAGAATTTTAAAAGCTTCAAGAGAATTTCAACAATTTGGAGAGGGATTTGAAAAGTTTCAATGGGAATGGGAAGAATTGGGACAAAAATTGGAAAATTTTTAAGGGACTTTGAAAAAATTTCAACTGGAATTTTAGCCATTTTTTGACGTGAAATTGTAAACATGTGGACATGGATTTTGAAAATTCTAGAGAGAATTTTAAAAGCTTCAAGAGAATTTCAACAATTTTGAGAGGGATTTGAAAAGTTTCAATGGGAATGGGAAGAATTGGGACAAAAATTGGAAAATTTTTAAGGGACTTTGAAAAAATTTCAACTGGAATTTTAGCCATTTTTTGACGTGAAATTGTAAACATGTGGCCATGGATTTTGAAAATTCTAGAGAGAATTTTAAAAGCTTCAAGAGAATTTCAACAATTTTGAGAGGGATTTGAAAAGTTTCAATGGGAATGGGAAGAATTGGGACAAAAATTGGAAAATTTTTAAGGGACTTTGAAAAAATTTCAACTGGAATTTTAGCCATTTTTTGACGTGAAATTGTAAACATGTGGCCATGGATTTTGAAAAATCTAGAGAGAATTTTAAAAGCTTCAAGAGAATTTCAACAATTTTGAGAGGGATTTGAAAAGTTTCAATGGGAATGGGAAGAATTGGGACAAAAATTGGAAAATTTTTAAGGGACTTTGAAAAAATTTCAACTGGAATTTTAGCCATTTTTTGACGTGAAATTGTAAACATGTGGCCATGGATTTTGAAAATTCTAGAGAGAATTTTAAAAGCTTCAAGAGAATTTCAACAATTTTGAGAGGGATTTGAAAAGTTTCAATGGGAATGGGAAGAATTGGGACAAAAATTGGAAAATTTTGAAGGGACTTTGAAAACATTTCAACTGGAATTTTAGCCATTTTTTGACGTGAAATTGTAAACATGTGGCCATGGATTTTGAAAATTCTAGAGAGAATTTTAAAAGCTTCAAGAGAATTTCAACAATTTGGAGAGGGATTTGAAAAGTTTCAATGGGAATGGGAAGAATTGGGACAAAAATTGGAAAATTTTTAAGGGACTTTGAAAAAATTTCAACTGGAATTTTAGCCATTTTTTGACGTGAAATTGTAAACATGTGGCCATGGATTTTGAAAATTCTAGAGAGAATTTTAAAAGCTTCAAGAGAATTTCAACAATTTTGAGAGGGATTTGCAAAGTTTCAATGGGAATGGAAGAATTGGGACAAAAATTGGAAAATTTTTAAGGGACTTTGAAAAAATTTCAACTGGAATTTTAGCCATTTTTTGACGTGAAATTGTAAACATGTGGCCATGGATTTTGAAAATTCTAGAGAGAATTTTAAAAGCTTCAAGAGAATTTCAACAATTTTGAGAGGGATTTGAAAAGTTTCAATGGGAATGGGAAGAATTGGGACAAAAATTGGAAAATTTTTGAAGGGACTTTGAAAAAATTTCAACTGGAATTTTAGCCATTTTTTGACGTGAAATTGTAAACATGCGGCCATGGATTTTGAAAATTGTAGAGAGAATTTTAAAAGCTTCAAGAGAATTTCAACAATTTTGAGAGGGATTTGAAAAGTTTCAATGGGAATGGGAAGAATTGGGACAAAAATTGGAAAATTTTTAAGGGACTTTGAAAAAATTTCAACTGGAATTTTAGCCATTTTTTGACGTGAAATTGTAAACATGTGGCCATGGATTTTGAAAATTCTAGAGAGAATTTTAAAAGCTTCAAGAGAATTTCAACAATTTTGAGAGGGATTTGAAAAGTTTCAATGGGAATGGGAAGAATTGGGACAAAAATTGGAAAATTTTTAAGGGACTTTGAAAAAATTTCAACTGGAATTTTAGCCATTTTTTGACGTGAAATTGTAAACATGTGGCCATGGATTTTGAAAATTCTAGAGAGAATTTTAAAAGCTTCAAGAGAATTTCAACAATTTTGAGAGGGATTTGAAAAGTTTCAATGGGAATGGGAAGAATTGGGACAAAAATTGGAAAATTTTGAAGGGACTTTGAAAAAATTTCAACTGGAATTTTAGCCATTTTTTGACGTGAAATTGTAAACATGTGGCCATGGATTTTGAAAATTCTAGAGAGAATTTTAAAAGCTTCAACAGAATTTCAACAATTTGGAGAGGGATTTGAAAAGTTTCAATGGGAATGGGAAGAATTGGGACAAAAATTGGAAAATTTTGAAGGGACTTTGAAAAAATTTCAACTGGAATTTTAGCCATTTTTTGACGTGAAATTGTAAACATGTGGCCATGGATTTTGAAAATTGTAGAGAGAATTTTAAAAGCTTCAACAGAATTTCAACAATTTTGAGAGGGATTTGAAAAGTTTCAATGGGAATGGGAAGAATTGGGACAAAAATTGGAAAATTTTTAAGGGACTTTGAAAAAATTTCAACTGGAATTTTAGCCATTTTTTGACGTGAAATTGTAAACATGTGGCCATGGATTTTGAAAATTCTAGAGAGAATTTTAAAAGCTTCAAGAGAATTTCAACAATTTGGAGAGGGATTTGAAAAGTTTCAATGGGAATGGGAAGAATTGGGACAAAAATTGGAAAATTTTTAAGGGACTTTGAAAAAATTTCAACTGGAATTTTAGCAATTTTTGACGTGAAATTGTAAACATGTGGACATGGATTTGAAAATTCTAGAGAGAATTTTAAAAGCTTCAACAGAATTTCAACAATTTTGAGAGGGATTTGAAAAGTTTCAATGGGAATGGGAAGAATTGGGACAAAAATTGGAAAATTTTTAAGGGACTTTGAAAAAATTTCAACTGGAATTTTAGCAATTTTTTTACGTGAAATTGTAAACATGTGGCCATGGATTTTGAACATTCTAGAGAGAATTTTAAAAGCTTCAACAGAATTTCAACAATTTTGAGAGGGATTTGAAAAGTTTCAATGGGAATGGGAAGAATTGGGACAAAAATTGGAAAACTTTTAAGGGACTTTGAAAAAATGTCAACTGGAATTTTAGCCATTTTTTGACGTGAAATTGTAAACATGTGGCCATGGATTTTGAAAATTCTAGAGAGAATTTTAAAAGCTTCAAGAGAATTTCAACAATTTTGAGAGGGATTTGAAAAGTTTCAATGGGAATGGGAAGAATTGGGACAAAAATTGGAAAATTTTTAAGGGACTTTGAAAAAATTTCAACTGGAATTTTAGCCATTTTTTGACGTGAAATTGTAAACATGTGGCCATGGATTTTGAAAATTCTAGAGAGAATTTTAAAAGCTTCAAGAGAATTTCAACAATTTTGAGAGGGATTTGAAAAGTTTCAATGGGAATGGGAAGAATTGGGACAAAAATTGGAAAATTTTTAAGGGACTTTGAAAAAATTTCAACTGGAATTTTAGCCATTTTTTGACGTGAAATTGTAAACATGTGGCCATGGATTTTGAAAATTCTAGAGAGAATTTTAAAAGCTTCAACAGAATTTCAACAATTTTGAGAGGGATTTGAAAAGTTTCAATGGGAATGGGAAGAATTGGGACAAAAATTGGAAAATTTTTAAGGGACTTTGAAAAAATTTCAACTGGAATTTTAGCCATTTTTTGACGTGAAATTGTAAACATGTGGACATGGAGTTTGAAAATTCTAGAGAGAATTTTAAAAGCTTCAACAGAATTTCAACAATTTTGAGAGGGATTTGAAAAGTTTCAATGGGAATGGGAAGAATTGGGACAAAAATTGGAAAATTTTTAAGGGACTTTGAAAAAATTTCAACTGGAATTTTAGCCATTTTTTGACGTGAAATTGTAAACATGTGGCCATGGATTTTGAAAATTCTAGAGAGAATTTTAAAAGCTTCAACAGAATTTCAACAATTTTGAGAGGGATTTGAAAAGTTTCAATGGGAATGGGAAGAATTGGGACAAAAATTGGAAAATTTTTAAGGGACTTTGAAAAAATTTCAACTGGAATTTTAGCAATTTTTGACGTGAAATTGTAAACATGTGGACATGGATTTTGAAAATTCTAGAGAAAATTTTAAAAGCTTCAAGAGAATTTCAACAATTTTGAGAGGGATTTGAAAAGTTTCAATGGGAATGGGAAGAATTGGGACAAAAATTGGAAAATTTTTAAGGGACTTTGAAAAAATTTCAACTGGAATTTTAGCAATTTTTTTACATGAAATTGTAAACATGTGGCCATGGATTTTGAACATTCTAGAGAGAATTTTAAAAGCTTCAACAGAATTTCAACAATTTTGAGAGGGATTTGAAAAGTTTCAATGGGAATGGGAAGAATTGGGACAAAAATTGGAAAATTTTTAAGGGACTTTGAAAAAATTTCAACTGGAATTTTAGCCATTTTTTTATGTGAAATTGTAAACATGTGGCCATGGATTTTGAAAATTCTAGAGAGAATTTTAAAAGCTTCAAGAGAATTTCAACAATTTTGAGAGGGATTTGAAAAGTTTCAATGGGAATGGGAAGAATTGGGACAAAAATTGGAAAACTTTTAAGGGACTTTGAAAAAATGTCAACTGGAATTTTAGCCATTTTTTTATGTGAAATTGTAAACATGTGGCCATGGATTTTGAAAATTCTAGAGAGAATTTTAAAAGCTTCAAGAGAATTTCAACAATTTTGAGAGGGATTTGAAAAGTTTCAATGGGAATGGGAAGAATTGGGACAAAAATTGGAAAATTTTTAAGGGACTTTGAAAAAATTTCAACTGGAATTTTAGCCATTTTTTGACGTGAAATTGTAAACATGTGGCCATGGATTTTGAAAATTCTAGAGAGAATTTTAAAAGCTTCAACAGAATTTCAACAATTTTGAGAGGGATTTGAAAAGTTTCAATGGGAATGGGAAGAATTGGGACAAAAATTGGAAAATTTTTAAGGGACTTTGAAAAAATTTCAACTGGAATTTTAGCCGTTTTTTGACGTGAAATTGTAAACATGTGGCCATGGATTTTGAAAATTCTAGAGAGAATTTTAAAAGCTTCAAGAGAATTTCAACCATTTGGAGAGGGATTTGAAAAGTTTCAATGGGAATGGGAAGAATTGGGACAAAAATTGGAAAATTTTTAAGGGACTTTGAAAAAATTTCAACTGGAATTTTAGCCATTTTTTGACGTGAAATTGTAAACATGTGGCCATGGATTTTGAAAATTCTAGAGAGAATTTTAAAAGCTTCAACAGAATTTCAACAATTTTGAGAGGGATTTGAAAAGTTTCAATGGGAATGGGAAGAATTGGGACAAAAATTGGAAAATTTTTAAGGGACTTTGAAAAAATTTCAACTGGAATTTTAGCCATTTTTTGACGTGAAATTGTAAACATGTGGACATGGATTTTGAAAATTCTAGAGAGAATTTTAAAAGCTTCAACAGAATTTCAACAATTTTGAGAGGGATTTGAAAAGTTTCAATGGGAATGGGAAGAATTGGGACAAAAATTGGAAAATTTTTAAGGGACTTTGAAAAAATTTCAACTGGAATTTTAGCAATTTTTGACGTGAAATTGTAAAAATGTGGACATGGATTTTGAAAATTCTAGAGAAAATTTTAAAAGCTTCAAGAGAATTTCAACAATTTTGAGAGGGATTTGAAAAGTTTCAATGGGAATGGGAAGAATTGGGACAAAAATTGGAAAATTTTTAAGGGACTTTGAAAAAATTTCAACTGGAATTTTAGCAATTTTTTTACATGAAATTGTAAACATGTGGCCATGGATTTTGAACATTCTAGAGAGAATTTTAAAAGCTTCAAGAGAATTTCAACAATTTTGAGAGGGATTTGAAAAGTTTCAATGGGAATGGGAAGAATTGGGACAAAAATTGGAAAATTTTTAAGGGACTTTGAAAAAATTTCAACTGGAATTTTAGCCATTTTTTTATGTGAAATTGTAAACATGTGGCCATGGATTTTGAAAATTCTAGAGAGAATTTTAAAAGCTTCAAGAGAATTTCAACAATTTTGAGAGGGATTTGAAAAGTTTCAATGGGAATGGGAAGAATTGGGACAAAAATTGGAAAACTTTTAAGGGACTTGGAAAAACTGTCAACTGGAATTTTAGCCATTTTTTTATGTGAAATTGTGAACATGTGGCCATGGATTTTGAAAATTCTAGAGAGAATTTTAAAAGCTTCAACAGAATTTCAACAATTTTGAGAGGGATTTGAAAAGTTTCAATGGGAATGGGAAGAATTGGGACAAAAATTGGAAAATTTTTAAGGGACTTTGAAAAAATTTCCACTGGAATTTTAGCCATTTTTTGACGTGAAATTGTAAACATGTGGCCATGGATTTTGAAAATTCTAGAGAGAATTTTAAAAGCTTCAAGAGAATTTCAACAATTTTGAGAGGGATTTGAAAAGTTTCAATGGGAATGGGAAGAATTGGGACAAAAATTGGAAAATTTTTAAGGGACTTTGAAAAAATTTCAACTGGAATTTTAGCCATTTTTTTTATGTGAAATTGTAAACATGTGGACATGGATTTTGAAAATTCTAGAGAGAATTTTAAAAGCTTCAACAGAATTTCAACAATTTTGAGAGGGATTTGAAAAGTTTCAATGGGAATGGGAAGAATTGGGACAAAAATTTGAAAATTTTTAAGGGACTTTGAAAAAATTTCAACTGGAATTTTAGCAATTTTTGACGTGAAATTGTAAACATGTTGAAGTGGATTTTGAAAATTCTAGAGAGAATTTTAAAAGCTTCAAGAGAATTTCAACAATTTTGAGAGGGATTTGAAAAGTTTCAATGGGAATGGGAAGAATTGGGACAAAAATTGGAAAATTTTTAAGGGACTTTGAAAAAATTTCAACTGGAATTTTAGCCATTTTTTGACGTGAAATTGTAAACATGTGGCCATGGATTTTGAAAATTCTAGAGAGAATTTTAAAAGCTTCAACAGAATTTCAACAATTTTGAGAGGGATTTGAAAAGTTTCAATGGGAATGGGAAGAATTGGGACAAAAATTGGAAAATTTTGAAGGGACTTTGAAAAAATTTCAACTGGAATTTTAGCAATTTTTTTACATGAAATTGTAAACATGTGGCCATGGATTTTGAACATTCTAGAGAGAATTTTAAAAGCTTCAAGAGAATTTCAACAATTTTGAGAGGGATTTGAAAAGTTTCAATGGGAATGGGAAGAATTGGGACAAAAATTGGAAAATTTTTAAGGGACTTTGAAAAAATTTCAACTGGAATTTTAGCCATTTTTTTATGTGAAATTGTAAACATGTGGCCATGGATTTTGAAAATTCTAGAGAGAATTTTAAAAGCTTCAAGAGAATTTCAACAATTTTGAGAGGGATTTGAAAAGTTTCAATGGGAATGGGAAGAATTGGGACAAAAATTGGAAAACTTTTAAGGGACTTGGAAAAACTGTCAACTGGAATTTTAGCCATTTTTTTATGTGAAATTGTGAACATGTGGCCATGGATTTTGAAAATTCTAGAGAGAATTTTAAAAGCTTCAACAGAATTTCAACAATTTTGAGAGGGATTTGAAAAGTTTCAATGGGAATGGGAAGAATTGGGACAAAAATTGGAAAATTTTTAAGGGACTTTGAAAAAATTTCCACTGGAATTTTAGCCATTTTTTGACGTGAAATTGTAAACATGTGGCCATGGATTTTGAAAATTCTAGAGAGAATTTTAAAAGCTTCAAGAGAATTTCAACAATTTTGAGAGGGATTTGAAAAGTTTCAATGGGAATGGGAAGAATTGGGACAAAAATTGGAAAATTTTTAAGGGACTTTGAAAAAATTTCAACTGGAATTTTAGCCATTTTTTTTATGTGAAATTGTAAACATGTGGACATGGATTTTGAAAATTCTAGAGAGAATTTTAAAAGCTTCAACAGAATTTCAACAATTTTGAGAGGGATTTGAAAAGTTTCAATGGGAATGGGAAGAATTGGGACAAAAATTTGAAAATTTTTAAGGGACTTTGAAAAAATTTCAACTGGAATTTTAGCAATTTTTGACGTGAAATTGTAAACATGTTGAAGTGGATTTTGAAAATTCTAGAGAGAATTTTAAAAGCTTCAAGAGAATTTCAACAATTTTGAGAGGGATTTGAAAAGTTTCAATGGGAATGGGAAGAATTGGGACAAAAATTGGAAAATTTTTAAGGGACTTTGAAAAAATTTCAACTGGAATTTTAGCCATTTTTTGACGTGAAATTGTAAACATGTGGCCATGGATTTTGAAAATTCTAGAGAGAATTTTAAAAGCTTCAACAGAATTTCAACAATTTTGAGAGGGATTTGAAAAGTTTCAATGGGAATGGGAAGAATTGGGACAAAAATTGGAAAATTTTGAAGGGACTTTGAAAAAATTTCAACTGGAATTTTATCCATTTTTTGACGTGAAATTGTAAACATGTGGCCATGGATTTTGAACATTCTAGAGAGAATTTTAAAAGCTTCAAGAGAATTTCAACAATTTTGAGAGGGATTTGAAAAGTTTCAATGGGAATGGGAAGAATTGGGACAAAAATTGGAAAATTTTTAAGGGACTTTGAAAAAATTTCAACTGGAATTTTAGCCATTTTTTTATGTGAAATTGTAAACATGTGGCCATGGATTTTGAAAATTCTAGAGAGAATTTTAAAAGCTTCAAGAGAATTTCAACAATTTTGAGAGGGATTTGAAAAGTTTCAATGGGAATGGGAAGAATTGGGACAAAAATTGGAAAATTTTTCAGGGACTTTGAAAAAATTTCAACTGGAATTTTAGCCATTTTTTGACGTGAAATTGTAAACATGTGGCCATGGATTTTGAAAATTCTAGAGAGAATTTTAAAAGCTTCAAGAGAATTTACACAATTTTGAGAGGGATTTGAAAAGTTTCAATGGGAATGGGAAGAATTGGGACAAAAATTGGAAAATTTTTAAGGGACTTTGAAAAAATTTCAACTGGAATTTTAGCCATTTTTTGACGTGAAATTGTAAATATGTGGACATGGATTTTGAAAATTCTAGAGAGAATTTTAAAAGCTTCAACAGAATTTCAACAATTTTGAGAGGGATTTGAAAAGTTTCAATGGGAATGGGAAGAATTGGGACAAAAATTGGAAAATTTTTCAGGGACTTTGAAAAAATTTCAACTGGAATTTTAGCCATTTTTTGACGTGAAATTGTAAACATGTGGCCATGGATTTTGAAAATTCTAGAGAGAATTTTAAAAGCTTCAAGAGAATTTCAACAATTTTGAGAGGGATTTGAAAAGTTTCAATGGGAATGGGAAGAATTGGGACAAAAATTGGAAAATTTTGAAGGGACTTTGAAAAAATTTCAACTGGAATTTTAGCCATTTTTTGACGTGAAATTGTAAACATGTGGCCATGGATTTTGAAAATTCTAGAGAGAATTTTAAAAGCTTCAAGAGAATTTCAACAATTTTGAGAGGGATTTGAAAAGTTTCAATGGGAATGGGAAGAATTGGGACAAAAATTGGAAAATTTTTAAGGGACTTTGAAAAAATTTCAACTGGAATTTTAGCAATTTTTTTACATGAAATTGTAAACGTGTGGCCATGGATTTTGAAAATTCTAGAGAGAATTTTAAAAGCTTCAAGAGAATTTCAACAATTTTGAGAGGGATTTGAAAAGTTTCAATGGGAATGGGAAGAATTGGGACAAAAATTGGAAAATTTTTAAGGGACTTTGAAAAAATTTCAACTGGAATTTTAGCCATTTTTTGACGTGAAATTGTAAACATGTGGCCATGGATTTTGAAAATTCTAGAGAGAATTTTAAAAGCTTCAAGAGAATTTCAACAATTTTGAGAGGGATTTGAAAAGTTTCAATGGGAATGGGAAGAATTGGGACAAAAATTGGAAAATTTTTAAGGGACTTTGAAAAAATTTCAACTGGAATTTTAGCCATTTTTTGACGTGAAATTGTAAACATGTGGCCATGGATTTTGAAAATTCTAGAGAGAATTTTAAAAGCTTCAAGAGAATTTCAACAATTTTGAGAGGGATTTGAAAAGTTTCAATGGGAATGGGAAGAATTGGGACAAAAATTGGAAAATTTTGAAGGGACTTTGAAAAAATTTCAACTGGAATTTTAGCCATTTTTTGACGTGAAATTGTAAACATGTGGCCATGGATTTTGAACATTCTAGAGAGAATTTTAAAAGCTTCAACAGAATTTCAACAATTTTGAGAGGGATTTGAAAAGTTTCAATGGGAATGGGAAGAATTGGGACAAAAATTGGAAAATTTTTAAGGGACTTTGAAAAAATTTCAACTGGAATTTTAGCCATTTTTTTATGTGAAATTGTAAACATGTGGCCATGGATTTTGAAAATTCTAGAGAGAATTTTAAAAGCTTCAACAGAATTTCAACAATTTTGAGAGGGATTTGAAAAGTTTCAATGGGAATGGGAAGAATTGGGACAAAAATTGGAAAATTTTTAAGGGACTTTGAAAAAATTTCCACTGGAATTTTAGCCATTTTTTGACGTGAAATTGTAAACATGTGGCCATGGATTTTGAAAATTCTAGAGAGAATTTTAAAAGCTTCAAGAGAATTTCAACAATTTTGAGAGGGATTTGAAAAGTTTCAATGGGAATGGGAAGAATTGGGACAAAAATTGGAAAATTTTTAAGGGACTTTGAAAAAATTTCCACTGGAATTTTAGCCATTTTTTGACGTGAAATTGTAAACATGTGGCCATGGATTTTGAAAATTCTAGAGAGAATTTTAAAAGCTTCAAGAGAATTTCAACAATTTTGAGAGGGATTTGAAAAGTTTCAATGGGAATGGGAAGAATTGGGACAAAAATTGGAAAATTTTTAAGGGACTTTGAAAAAATTTCAACTGGAATTTTAGCCATTTTTTGACGTGAAATTGTAAATATGTGGACATGGATTTTGAAAATTCTAGAGAGAATTTTAAAAGCTTCAACAGAATTTCAACAATTTTGAGAGGGATTTGAAAAGTTTCAATGGGAATGGGAAGAATTGGGACAAAAATTGGAAAATTTTTAAGGGACTTTGAAAAAATTTCAACTGGAATTTTAGCAATTTTTGACGTGAAATTGTAAACATGTGGCCATGGATTTTGAAAATTCTAGAGAGAATTTTAAAAGCTTCAAGAGAATTTCAACAATTTTGAGAGGGATTTGAAAAGTTTCAATGGGAATGGGAAGAATTGGGACAAAAATTGGAAAACTTTTAAGGGACTTTGAAAAAATGTCAACTGGAATTTTAGCCATTTTTTGACGTGAAATTGTAAACATGTGGCCATGGATTTTGAAAATTCTAGAGAGAATTTTAAAAGCTTCAACAGAATTTCAACACTTTTGAGAGGGATTTGAAATGTTTCAATGGGAATGGGAAGAATTGGGACAAAAATTTGAAAATTTTTAAGGGACTTTGAAAAAATTTCAACTGGAATTTTAGCAATTTTTTGACGTGAAATTGTAAACATGTGGACATGGATTTTGAAAATTCTAGAGAGAATTTTAAAAGCTTCAAGAGAATTTCAACAATTTTGAGAGGGATTTGAAAAGTTTCAATGGGAATGGGAAGAATTGGGACAAAAATTGGAAAATTTTTAAGGGACTTTGAAAAAATTTCAACTGGAATTTTAGCCATTTTTTGACGTGAAATTGTAAACATGTGGCCATGGATTTTGAAAATTCTAGAGAGAATTTTAAAAGCTTCAACAGAATTTCAACAATTTTGAGAGGGATTTGAAAAGTTTCAATGGGAATGGGAAGAATTGGGACAAAAATTGGAAAATTTTTAAGGGACTTTGAAAAAATTTCAACTGGAATTTTAGCCATTTTTTGACATGAAATTGTAAACATGTGGACATGGATTTTGAAAATTCTAGAGAGAATTTTAAAAGCTTCAACAGAATTTCAACAATTTTGAGAGGGATTTGAAAAGTTTCAATGGGAATGGGAAGAATTGGGACAAAAATTGGAAAATTTTTAAGGGACTTTGAAAAAATTTCAACTGGAATTTTAGCAATTTTTGACGTGAAATTGTAAACATGTGGACATGGATTTTGAAAATTCTAGAGAAAATTTTAAAAGCTTCAAGAGAATTTCAACAATTTTGAGAGGGATTTGAAAAGTTTCAATGGGAATGGGAAGAATTGGGACAAAAATTGGAAAATTTTTAAGGGACTTTGAAAAAATTTCAACTGGAATTTTAGCAATTTTTTTACATGAAATTGTAAACGTGTGGACATGGATTTTGAAAATTCTAGAGAAAATTTTAAAAGCTTCAACAGAATTTCAACAATTTTGAGAGGGATTTGAAAAGTTTCAATGGGAATGGGAAGAATTGGGACAAAAATTGGAAAATTTTTAAGGGACTTTGAAAAAATTTCAACTGGAATTTTAGCCATTTTTTGACGTGAAATTGTAAACATGTGGCCATGGATTTTGAAAATTCTAGAGAGAATTTTAAAAGCTTCAAGAGAATTTCAACAATTTTGAGAGGGATTTGAAAAGTTTCAATGGGAATGGGAAGAATTGGGACAAAAATTGGAAAATTTTTAAGGGACTTTGAAAAAATTTCAACTGGAATTTTATCCATTTTTTGACGTGAAATTGTAAACATGTGGCCATGGATTTTGAAAATTCTAGAGAGAATTTTAAAAGCTTCAAGAGAATTTCAACAATTTTGAGAGGGATTTGAAAAGTTTCAATGGGAATGGGAAGAATTGGGACAAAAATTGGAAAATTTTTAAGGGACTTTGAAAAAATTTCAACTGGAATTTTAGCCATTTTTTTACGTGAAATTGTAAACATGTGGACATGGATTTTGAAAATTCTAGAGAGAATTTTAAAAGCTTCAACAGAATTTCAACAATTTTGAGAGGGATTTGAAAAGTTTCAATGGGAATGGGAAGAATTGGGACAAAAATTGGAAAATTTTTCAGGGACTTTGAAAAAATTTCAACTGGAATTTTAGCCATTTTTTGACGTGAAATTGTAAACATGTGGCCATGGATTTTGAAAATTCTAGAGAGAATTTTAAAAGCTTCAAGAGAATTTCAACAATTTTGAGAGGGATTTGAAAAGTTTCAATGGGAATGGGAAGAATTGGGACAAAAATTGGAAAATTTTGAAGGGACTTTGAAAAAATTTCAACTGGAATTTTATCCATTTTTTGACGTGAAATTGTAAACATGTGGCCATGGATTTTGAACATTCTAGAGAGAATTTTAAAAGCTTCAAGAGAATTTCAACAATTTTGAGAGGGATTTGAAAAGTTTCAATGGGAATGGGAAGAATTGGGACAAAAATTGGAAAATTTTTAAGGGACTTTGAAAAAATTTCAACTGGAATTTTAGCCATTTTTTTATGTGAAATTGTAAACATGTGGCCATGGATTTTGAAAATTCTAGAGAGAATTTTAAAAGCTTCAAGAGAATTTCAACAATTTTGAGAGGGATTTGAAAAGTTTCAATGGGAATGGGAAGAATTGGGACAAAAATTGGAAAACTTTTAAGGGACTTTGAAAAAATGTCAACTGGAATTTTAGCAATTTTTTTATGTGAAATTGTAAACATGTGGCCATGGATTTTGAAAATTCTAGAGAGAATTTTAAAAGCTTCAACAGAATTTCAACAATTTTGAGAGGGATTTGAAAAGTTTCAATGGGAATGGGAAGAATTGGGACAAAAATTGGAAAATTTTTAAGGGACTTTGAAAAAATTTCCACTGGAATTTTAGCCATTTTTTGACGTGAAATTGTAAACATGTGGCCATGGATTTTGAAAATTCTAGAGAGAATTTTAAAAGCTTCAAGAGAATTTCAACAATTTTGAGAGGGATTTGAAAAGTTTCAATGGGAATGGGAAGAATTGGGACAAAAATTGGAAAATTTTTAAGGGACTTTGAAAAAATTTCAACTGGAATTTTAGCCATTTTTTGACGTGAAATTGTAAACATGTGGACATGGATTTTGAAAATTCTAGAGAGAATTTTAAAAGCTTCAACAGAATTTCAACAATTTTGAGAGGGATTTGAAAAGTTTCAATGGGAATGGGAAGAATTGGGACAAAAATTGGAAAATTTTTAAGGGACTTTGAAAAAATTTCAACTGGAATTTTAGCCATTTTTTGACGTGAAATTGTAAACATGTGGACATGGATTTTGAAAATTCTAGAGAGAATTTTAAAAGCTTCAAGAGAATTTCAACAATTTTGAGAGGGATTTGAAAAGTTTCAATGGGAATGGGAAGAATTGGGACAAAAATTGGAAATTTTTTAAGGGACTTTGAAAAAATTTCAACTGGAATTTTAGCCATTTTTTGACGTGAAATTGTAAACATGTGGACATGGATTTTGAAAATTCTAGAGAGAATTTTAAAAGCTTCAAGAGAATTTCAACAATTTTGAGAGGGATTTGAAAAGTTTCAATGGGAATGGGAAGAATTGGGACAAAAATTGGAAAATTTTTAAGGGACTTTGAAAAAATTTCAACTGGAATTTTAGCAATTTTTGACGTGAAATTGTAAACATGTTGAAGTGGATTTTGAAAATTCTAGAGAGAATTTTAAAAGCTTCAAGAGAATTTCAACAATTTTGAGAGGGATTTGAAAAGTTTCAATGGGAATGGGAAGAATTGGGACAAAAATTGGAAAATTTTTAAGGGACTTTGAAAAAATTTCAACTGGAATTTTATCCATTTTTTTACGTGAAATTGTAAACATGTGGACATGGATTTTGAAAATTCTAGAGAGAATTTTAAAAGCTTCAAGAGAATTTCAACAATTTTGAGAGGGGTTTGAAAAGTTTCAATGGGAATGGGAAGAATTGGGACAAAAATTGGAAAATTTTTCAGGGACTTTGAAAAAATTTCAACTGGAATTTTAGCCATTTTTTGACGTGAAATTGTAAACATGTGGCCATGGATTTTGAAAATTCTAGAGAGAATTTTAAAAGCTTCAACAGAATTTCAACAATTTTGAGAGGGATTTGAAAAGTTTCAATGGGAATGGGAAGAATTGGGACAAAAATTGGAAAATTTTTAAGGGACTTTGAAAAAATTTCAACTGGAATTTTATCCATTTTTTGACGTGAAATTGTAAACATGTGGCCATGGATTTTGAACATTCTAGAGAGAATTTAAAAGTTTCAACAGAATTTCAACAATTTTGAGAGGGATTTGAAAAGTTTCAATGGGAATGGGAAGAATTGGGACAAAAATTGGAAAATTTTTCAGGGACTTTGAAAAAATTTCAACTGGAATTTTAGCCATTTTTTTATGTGAAATTGTAAACATGTGGCCATGGATTTTGAAAATTCTAGAGAGAATTTTAAAATCTTCAAGAGAATTTCAACAATTTTGAGAGGGATTTGAAAAGTTTCAATGGGAATGGGAAGAATTGGGACAAAAATTGGAAAACTTTTAAGGGACTTTGAAAAAATGTCAACTGGAATTTTAGCCATTTTTTGACGTGAAATTGTAAACATGTGGCCATGGATTTTGAGAATTCTAGAGAGAATTTTAAAAGCTTCAAGAGAATTTCAACAATTTTGAGAGGGATTTGAAAAGTTTCAATGGGAATGGGAAGAATTGGGACAAAAATTGGAAAATTTTTAAGGGACTTTGAAAAAATTTCAACTGGAATTTTATCCATTTTTTTACGTGAAATTGTAAACATGTGGACATGGATTTTGAAAATTCTAGAGAGAATTTTAAAAGCTTCAAGAGAATTTCAACAATTTTGAGAGGGGTTTGAAAAGTTTCAATGGGAATGGGAAGAATTGGGACAAAAATTGGAAAATTTTTAAGGGACTTTGAAAAAATTTCAACTGGAATTTTAGCCATTTTTTGACGTGAAATTGTAAACATGTGGCCATGGATTTTGAAAATTCTAGAGAGAATTTTAAAAGCTTCAACAGAATTTCAACAATTTTGAGAGGGATTTGAAAAGTTTCAATGGGAATGGGAAGAATTGGGACAAAAATTGGAAAATTTTTAAGGGACTTTGAAAAAATTTCAACTGGAATTTTATCCATTTTTTGACGTGAAATTGTAAACATGTGGCCATGGATTTTGAACATTCTAGAGAGAATTTAAAAGTTTCAACAGAATTTCAACAATTTTGAGAGGGATTTGAAAAGTTTCAATGGGAATGGGAAGAATTGGGACAAAAATTGGAAAATTTTTCAGGGACTTTGAAAAAATTTCAACTGGAATTTTAGCCATTTTTTTATGTGAAATTGTAAACATGTGGCCATGGATTTTGAAAATTCTAGAGAGAATTTTAAAATCTTCAAGAGAATTTCAACAATTTTGAGAGGGATTTGAAAAGTTTCAATGGGAATGGGAAGAATTGGGACAAAAATTGGAAAACTTTTAAGGGACTTTGAAAAAATGTCAACTGGAATTTTAGCCATTTTTTGACGTGAAATTGTAAACATGTGGCCATGGATTTTGAGAATTCTAGAGAGAATTTTAAAAGCTTCAAGAGAATTTCAACAATTTTGAGAGGGATTTGAAAAGTTTCAATGGGAATGGGAAGAATTGGGACAAAAATTGGAAAATTTTTAAGGGACTTTGAAAAAATTTCCACTGGAATTTTAGCCATTTTTTGACGTGAAATTGTAAACATGTGGCCATGGATTTTGAAAATTCTAGAGAGAATTTTAAAAGCTTCAAGAGAATTTCAACACTTTTGAGAGGGATTTGAAATGTTTCAATGGGAATGGGAAGAATTGGGACAAAAATTGGAAAATTTTTAAGGGACTTTGAAAAAATTTCAACTGGAATTTTAGCAATTTTTTTATGTGAAATTGTAAACATGTGGACATGGATTTTGAAAATTCTAGAGAGAATTTTAAAAGCTTCAAGAGAATTTCAACAATTTTGAGAGGGATTTGAAAAGTTTCAATGGGAATGGGAAGAATTGGGACAAAAATTGGAAAATTTTTAAGGGACTTTGAAAAAATTTCAACTGGAATTTTAGCAATTTTTTGACGTGAAATTGTAAACATGTGGACATGGATTTTGAAAATTCTAGAGAGAATTTTAAAAGCTTCAACAGAATTTCAACAATTTTGAGAGGGATTTGAAAAGTTTCAATGGGAATGGGAAGAATTGGGACAAAAATTGGAAAATTTTTAAGGGACTTTGAAAAAATTTCAACTGGAATTTTAGCCATTTTTTGACGTGAAATTGTAAACATGTGGCCATGGATTTTGAAAATTCTAGAGAGAATTTTAAAAGCTTCAAGAGAATTTCAACAATTTTGAGAGGGATTTGAAAAGTTTCAATGGGAATGGGAAGAATTGGGACAAAAATTGGAAAATTTTTAAGGGACTTTGAAAAAATTTCAACTGGAATTTTAGCCATTTTTTGACGTGAAATTGTAAACATGTGGCCATGGATTTTGAAAATTCTAGAGAGAATTTTAAAAGCTTCAACAGAATTTCAACAATTTTGAGAGGGATTTGAAAAGTTTCAATGGGAATGGGAAGAATTGGGACAAAAATTGGAAAATTTTTAAGGGACTTTGAAAAAATTTCAACTGGAATTTTAGCCATTTTTTGACGTGAAATTGTAAACATGTGGACATGGATTTTGAAAATTCTAGAGAGAATTTTAAAAGCTTCAACAGAATTTCAACAATTTTGAGAGGGATTTGAAAAGTTTCAATGGGAATGGGAAGAATTGGGACAAAAATTGGAAAATTTTTAAGGGACTTTGAAAAAATTTCAACTGGAATTTTAGCAATTTTTGACGTGAAATTGTAAACATGTTGAAGTGGATTTTGAAAATTCTAGAGAGAATTTTAAAAGCTTCAAGAGAATTTCAACAATTTGGAGAGGGATTTGAAAAGTTTCAATGGGAATGGGAAGAATTGGGACAAAAATTGGAAAATTTTTAAGGGACTTTGAAAAAATTTCAACTGGAATTTTAGCAATTTTTTTACGTGAAATTGTAAACGTGTGGACATGGATTTTGAAAATTCTAGAGAGAATTTTAAAAGCTTCAAGAGAATTTCAACAATTTTGAGAGGGATTTGAAAAGTTTCAATGGGAATGGGAAGAATTGGGACAAAAATTGGAAAATTTTTCAGGGACTTTGAAAAAATTTCAACTGGAATTTTAGCCATTTTTTGACGTGAAATTGTAAACATGTGGCCATGGATTTTGAAAATTCTAGAGAGAATTTTAAAAGCTTCAACAGAATTTCAACAATTTTGAGAGGGATTTGAAAAGTTTCAATGGGAATGGGAAGAATTGGGACAAAAATTGGAAAATTTTTAAGGGACTTTGAAAAAATTTCAACTGGAATTTTAGCCATTTTTTGACGTGAAATTGTAAACATGTGGACATGGATTTTGAAAATTCTAGAGAGAATTTTAAAAGCTTCAACAGAATTTCAACAATTTTGAGAGGGATTTGAAAAGTTTCAATGGGAATGGGAAGAATTGGGACAAAAATTGGAAAATTTTTCAGGGACTTTGAAAAAATTTCAACTGGAATTTTAGACATTTTTTGACGTGAAATTGTAAACATGTGGCCATGGATTTTGAAAATTCTAGAGAGAATTTTAAAAGCTTCAACAGAATTTCAACAATTTTGAGAGGGATTTGAAAAGTTTCAATGGGAATGGGAAGAATTGGGACAAAAATTGGAAAATTTTTAAGGGACTTTGAAAAAATTTCAACTGGAATTTTATCCATTTTTTGACGTGAAATTGTAAACATGTGGCCATGGATTTTGAACATTCTAGAGAGAATTTTAAAAGCTTCAACAGAATTTCAACAATTTTGAGAGGGATTTGAAAAGTTTCAATGGGAATGGGAAGAATTGGGACAAAAATTGGAAAATTTTTAAGGGACTTTGAAAAAATTTCAACTGGAATTTTAGCCATTTTTTTATGTGAAATTGTAAACATGTGGCCATGGATTTTGAAAATTCTAGAGAGAATTTTAAAAGCTTCAAGAGAATTTCAACAATTTTGAGAGGGATTTGAAAAGTTTCAATGGGAATGGGAAGAATTGGGACAAAAATTGGAAAACTTTTAAGGGACTTTGAAAAAATGTCAACTGGAATTTTAGCCATTTTTTTATGTGAAATTGTAAACATGTGGACATGGATTTTGAAAATTCTAGAGAGAATTTTAAAAGCTTCAACAGAATTTCAACAATTTTGAGAGGGATTTGAAAAGTTTCAATGGGAATGGGAAGAATTGGGACAAAAATTGGAAAATTTTTAAGGGACTTTGAAAAAATTTCCACTGGAATTTTAGCCATTTTTTGACGTGAAATTGTAAACATGTGGCCATGGATTTTGAAAATTCTAGAGAGAATTTTAAAAGCTTCAAGAGAATTTCAACAATTTTGAGAGGGATTTGAAAAGTTTCAATGGGAATGGGAAGAATTGGGACAAAAATTGGAAAATTTTTCAGGGACTTTGAAAAAATTTCAACTGGAATTTTAGCCATTTTTTTATGTGAAATTGTAAACATGTGGACATGGATTTTGAAAATTCTAGAGAGAATTTTAAAAGCTTCAACAGAATTTCAACAATTTTGAGAGGGATTTGAAAAGTTTCAATGGGAATGGGAAGAATTGGGACAAAAATTGGAAAATTTTTCAGGGACTTTGAAAAAATTTCAACTGGAATTTTAGCCATTTTTTGACGTGAAATTGTAAATATGTGGACATGGATTTTGAAAATTCTAGAAAGAATTTTAAAAGCTTCAAGAGAATTTCAACAATTTTGAGAGGGATTTGAAAAGTTTCAATGGGAATGGGAAGAATTGGGACAAAAATTGGAAAATTTTTAAGGGACTTTGAAAAAATTTCAACTGGAATTTTAGCAATTTTTGACGTGAAATTGTAAACATGTTGAAGTGGATTTTGAAAATTCTAGAGAGAATTTTAAAAGCTTCAAGAGAATTTCAACAATTTTGAGAGGGATTTGAAAAGTTTCAATGGGAATGGGAAGAATTGGGACAAAAATTGGAAAATTTTTAAGGGACTTTGAAAAAATTTCAACTGGAATTTTATCCATTTTTTTACGTGAAATTGTAAACATGTGGACATGGATTTTGAAAATTCTAGAGAGAATTTTAAAAGCTTCAACAGAATTTCAACAATTTGGAGAGGGATTTGAAAAGTTTCAATGGGAATGGGAAGAATTGGGACAAAAATTGGAAAATTTTTAAGGGACTTTGAAAAAATTTCAACTGGAATTTTAGCCATTTTTTGACGTGAAATTGTAAACATGTGGCCATGGATTTTGAAAATTCTAGAGAGAATTTTAAAAGCTTCAACAGAATTTCAACAATTTTGAGAGGGATTTGAAAAGTTTCAATGGGAATGGGAAGAATTGGGACAAAAATTGGAAAATTTTTCAGGGACTTTGAAAAAATTTCAACTGGAATTTTAGCCATTTTTTGACGTGAAATTGTAAACATGTGGCCATGGATTTTGAACATTCTAGAGAGAATTTAAAAGTTTCAACAGAATTTCAACAATTTTGAGAGGGATTTGAAAAGTTTCAATGGGAATGGGAAGAATTGGGACAAAAATTGGAAAATTTTTAAGGGACTTTGAAAAAATTTCAACTGGAATTTTAGCCATTTTTTTATGTGAAATTGTAAACATGTGGCCATGGATTTTGAAAATTCTAGAGAGAATTTTAAAAGCTTCAAGAGAATTTCAACAATTTTGAGAGGGATTTGAAAAGTTTCAATGGGAATGGGAAGGGGAATGGGAAGAATTGGGACAAAAATTGGAAAACTTTTAAGGGACTTTGAAAAAATTTCAACTGGAATTTTAGCCATTTTTTGACGTGAAATTGTAAACATGTGGCCGTGGATTTTGAAAATTCTAGAGAGAATTTTAAAAGCTTCAAGAGAATTTCAACAATTTTGAGAGGGATTTGAAAAGTTTCAATGGGAATGGGAAGAATTGGGACAAAAATTGGAAAGTTTTTAAGGGACTTTGAAAAAATTTCCACTGGAATTTTAGCCATTTTTTGACGTGAAATTGTAAACATGTGGCCATGGATTTTGAAAATTCTAGAGAGAATTTTAAAAGCTTCAAGAGAATTTCAACCATTTTGAGAGGGATTTGAAATGTTTCAATGGGAATGGGAAGAATTGGGACAAAAATTGGAAAATTTTTAAGGGACTTTGAAAAAATTTCAACTGGAATTTTAGCAATTTTTTGACGTGAAATTGTAAACATGTGGACATGGATTTTGAAAATTCTAGAGAGAATTTTAAAAGCTTCAAGAGAATTTCAACAATTTTGAGAGGGATTTGAAAAGTTTCAATGGGAATGGGAAGAATTGGGACAAAAATTGGAAAATTTTTAAGGGACTTTGAAAAAATTTCAACTGGAATATTAGCAATTTTTTGACGTGAAATTGTAAACATGTGGACATGGATTTTGAAAATTCTAGAGAGAAATTTAAAAGCTTCAAGAGAATTTCAACAATTTTGAGAGGGATTTGAAAAGTTTCAATGGGAATGGGAAGAATTGGGACAAAAATTGGAAAATTTTTAAGGGACTTTGAAAAAATTTCAACTGGAATTTTAGCCATTTTTTGACGTGAAATTGTAAACATGTGGCCATGGATTTTGAAAATTCTAGAGAGAATTTTAAAAGCTTCAAGAGAATTTCAACACTTTTGAGAGGGATTTGAAATGTTTCAATGGGAATGGGAAGAATTGGGACAAAAATTGGAAAATTTTTAAGGGACTTTGAAAAAATTTCAACTGGAATTTTAGCCATTTTTTGACGTGAAATTGTAAACATGTGGCCATGGATTTTGAAAATTCTAGAGAGAATTTTAAAAGCTTCAAGAGAATTTCAACAATTTTGAGAGGGATTTGAAAAGTTTCAATGGGAATGGGAAGAATTGGGACAAAAATTGGAAAATTTTTAAGGGACTTTGAAAAATTTCAACTGGAATTTTATCCATTTTTTGACGTGAAATTGTAAACATGTGGACATGGATTTTGAAAATTCTAGAGAGAATTTTAAAAGCTTCAAGAGAATTTCAACAATTTTGAGAGGGATTTGAAAAGTTTCAATGGGAATGGGAAGAATTGGGACAAAAATTGGAAAATTTTTAAGGGACTTTGAAAAATTTCAACTGGAATTTTAGCAATTTTTGACGTGAAATTGTAAACATGTTGAAGTGGATTTTGAAAATTCTAGAGAGAATTTTAAAAGCTTCAAGAGAATTTCAACAATTTTGAGAGGGATTTGAAAAGTTTCAATGGGAATGGGAAGAATTGGGACAAAAATTGGAAAATTTTTAAGGGACTTTGAAAAAATTTCAACTGGAATTTTATCCATTTTTTGACGTGAAATTGTAAACATGTGGACATGGATTTTGAAAATTCTAGAGAGAATTTAAAAGCTTCAAGAGAATTTCAACAATTTTGAGAGGGATTTGAAAAGTTTCAATGGGAATGGGAAGAATTGGGACAAAAATTGGAAAATTTTTAAGGGACTTTGAAAAAATTGCAACTGGAATTTTAGCCATTTTTTGACGTGAAATTGTAAACATGTGGACATGGATTTTGAAAATTCTAGAGAGAATTTTTAAAAGCTTCAACAGAATTTCAACAATTTTGAGAGGGATTTGAAAAGTTTCAATGGGAATGGGAAGCATTGGGACAAAAATTGGAAAATTTTTAAGGGACTTTGAAAAAATTTCAACTTGAATTTTAGCCATTTTTTTATGTGAAATTGTAAACATGTGGACATGGATTTTGAAAATTCTAGAGAGAATTTAAAAGCTTCAAGAGAATTTCAACAATTTTGAGAGGGATTTGAAAAGTTTCAATGGGAATGGGAAGAATTGGGACAAAATTGGAAAATTTTTAAGGGACTTTGAAAAAATTTCAACTGGAATTTTATCCATTTTTTGACGTGAAATTGTAAACATGTGGCCATGGATTTTGAACATTCTAGAGAGAATTTAAAAGTTTCAACAGAATTTCAACAATTTTGAGAGGGATTTGAAAAGTTTCAATGGGAATGGGAAGAATTGGGACAAAAATTGGAAAATTTTTAAGGGACTTTGAAAAAATTTCAACTGGAATTTTAGCAATTTTTGACGTGAAATTGTAAACATGTTGAAGTGGATTTTGAAAATTCTAGAGAGAATTTTAAAAGCTTCAAGAGAATTTCAACAATTTTGAGAGGATTTGAAAAGTTTCAATGGGAATGGGAAGAATTGGGACAAAAATTGGAAAATTTTTAAGGGACTTTGAAAAAATTTCAACTGGAATTTTAGCCATTTTTTTATGTGAAATTGTAAACATGTGGACATGGATTTTGAAATTCTAGAGAGAATTTTAAAAGCTTCAAGAGAATTTCAACAATTTTGAGAGGGATTTGAAAAGTTTCAATGGGAATGGGAAGAATTGGGACAAAATTGGAAAATTTTTAAGGACTTTGAAAAAATTTCAACTGGAATTTTATCCATTTTTTGACGTGAAATTGTAAACATGTGGACATGGATTTGAAAATTCTAGAGAGAATTTTAAAAGCTTCAACAGAATTTCAACAATTTTGAGAGGGATTTGAAAAGTTTCAATGGGAATGGGAAGAATTGGGACAAAAATTGGAAAATTTTTCAGGGACTTTGAAAAAATTTCAACTGGAATTTTAGCCATTTTTTGATGTGAAATTGTAAACATGTGCCATGGATTTTGAAAATTCTAGAGAGAATTTTAAAAGCTTCAACAGAATTTCAACAATTTTGAGAGGGATTTGAAAAGTTTCAATGGGAATGGGAAGAATTGGGACAAAAATTGGAAAATTTTTAAGGGACTTTGAAAAAATTTCAACTGGAATTTTATCCATTTTTTGACGTGAAATTGTAAACATGTGGCCATGGATTTTGAACATTCTAGAGAGAATTTAAAAGCTTCAAGAGAATTTCAACAATTTTGAGAGGGATTTGAAAAGTTTCAATGGGAATGGGAAGAATTGGGACAAAAATTGGAAAATTTTCAGGGACTTTGAAAAAATTTCAACTGGAATTTTAGCCATTTTTTGACGTGAAATTGTAAACATGTGGCCATGGATTTTGAAAATTCTAGAGAGAATTTTAAAAGCTTCAAGAGAATTTCAACAATTTGGAGAGGGATTTGAAAGTTTCAATGGGAATGGAAGAATTGGGACAAAAATTGGAAAATTTTTAAGGGACTTTGAAAAAATTTCAACTGGAATTTTAGCCATTTTTTGACGTGAAATTGTAAACATGTGGCCATGGATTTTGAAAATTCTAGAGAGAATTTTAAAAGCTTCAAGAGAATTTCAACAATTTTGAGAGGGATTTGAAAAGTTTCAATGGGAATGGGAAGAATTGGGACAAAAATTGGAAAATTTTTAAGGGACTTTGAAAAATTTCAACTGGAATTTTAGCCATTTTTTTATGTGAAATTGTAAACATGTGGCCATGGATTTGAAAATTCTAGACAGAATTTTAAAAGCTTTAACAGAATTTCTACAATTTTGAGAGGGATTTGAAAAGTTTCAATGGGAATGGGAAGAATTGGGACAAAAATTGGAAAATTTTTAAGGGACTTTGAAAAAATTTCAACTGGAATTTTAGCCATTTTTTGACGTGAAATTGTAAACATGTGGACATGGATTTTGAAAATTCTAGAGAGAATTTTAAAAGCTTCAACAGAATTTCTACAATTTTGAGAGGGATTTGAAAAGTTTCAATGGGAATGGGAAGAATTGGGACAAAAATTGGAAAATTTTTAAGGGACTTGGAAAAATTTCAACTGGAATTTTAGCCATTTTTTGACATGAAATTGTAAACATGTGGACATGGATTTTGAAAATTCTAGAGAGAATTTTAAAAGCTTCAACAGAATTTCTACAATTTTGAGAGGGATTTGAAAAGTTTCAATGGGAATGGGAAGAATTGGGACAAAAATTGGAAAATTTTTAAGGGACTTTGAAAAAATTTCAACTGGAATTTTAGCCATTTTTTTATGTGAAATTGTAAACATGTGGACATGAATTTTGAAAATTCTAGAGAGAATTTTAAAAGCTTTAACAGAATTTCTACAATTTTGAGAGGGATTGAAAAGTTTCAATGGGAATGGGAAGAATTGGGACAAAAATTGGAAAATTTTTAAGGGACTTTGAAAAAATTTCAACTGGAATTTTAGCCATTTTTTGACGTGAAATTGTAAACATGTGGACATGGATTTTGAAAATTCTAGAGAGAATTTTAAAAGCTTCAAGAGAATTTCTACAATTTTGAGAGGGATTTGAAAAGTTTCAATGGGAATGGGAAGAATTGGGACAAAAATTGGAAAATTTTTAAGGGACTTTGAAAAAATTTCAACTGGAATTTTAGCCATTTTTTGACGTGAAATTGTAAACATGTGGACATGGATTTTGAAAATTCTAGAGAGAATTTTAAAAGCTTCAAGAGAATTTCAACAATTTGGAGAGGGATTTGAAAAGTTTCAATGGGAATGGGAAGAATTGGGACAAAAATTGGAAAATTTTTAAGGGACTTTGAAAAAATTTCAACTGGAATTTTAGCCATTTTTTGACGTGAAATTGTAAACATGTGGACATGGATTTTGAAAATTCTAGAGAGAATTTTAAAAGCTTCAACAGAATTTCTACAATTTTGAGAGGGATTTGAAAAGTTTCAATGGGAATGGGAAGAATTGGGACAAAAAATTGGAAAATTTTTAAGGGACTTTGAAAAAATTTCAACTGGAATTTTAGCCATTTTTGACATGAAATTGTAAACATGTGGACATGGATTTTGAAAATTCTAGAGAGAATTTTAAAAGCTTCAAGAGAATTTCAACAATTTGAGAGGGATTTGAAAAGTTTCAATGGGAGTGGGAAGAATTGGGACAAAAATTGGAAAATTTTTAAGGGACTTTGAAAAAATTTCAACTGGAATTTTAGCCATTTTTTGACGTGAAATTGTAAACATGTGGACATGGATTTTGAAAATTCTAGAGAGAATTTTAAAAGCTTCAACAGAATTTCTACAATTTTGAGAGGGATTTGAAAAGTTTCAATGGGAATGGGAAGAATTGGGACAAAAATTGGAAAATTTTTAAGGGACTTTGAAAAAATTTCAACTGGAATTTTAGCCATTTTTTGTCGTGAAATTGTAAACATGTGGACATGGATTTTGAAAATTCTAGAGAGAATTTTAAAAGCTTCAAGAGAATTTCAACAATTTGGAGAGGGATTTGAAAAGTTTCAATGGGAATGGGAAGAATTGGGACAAAAATTGGAAAATTTTTAAGGGACTTTGAAAAAATTTCAACTGAAATTTTAGCATTTTTTTTGACGTGAAATTGTAAACATGTGGACATGGATTTTGAAAATTCTAGAGAGAATTTTAAAAGCTTCAAGAGAATTTCAACAATTTGGAGAGGGATTTGAAAAGTTTCAATGGGAATGGGAAGAATTGGGACAAAAAATTGGAAAATTTTTAAGGGACTTTGAAAAAATTTCAACTGGAATTTTAGCCATTTTTTGACGTGAAATTGTAAACATGTGGCCATGGATTTTGAAAATTCTAGAGAGAATTTTAAAAGCTTCAAGAGAATTTCAACAATTTTGAGAGGGATTTGAAAAGTTTCAATGGGAATGGGAAGAATTGGACAAAAATTGGAAAATTTTTAAGGGACTTTGAAAAAATTTCAACTGGAATTTTAGCCATTTTTTTATGTGAAATTGTAAACATGTGGACATGGATTTTGAAAATTCTAGAGAGAATTTTAAAAGCTTTAACAGAATTTCTACAATTTTGAGAGGGATTTGAAAAGTTTCAATGGGAATGGGAAGAATTGGGACAAAATTGGAAAATTTTTAAGGGACTTTGAAAAATTTCAACTGGAATTTTAGCCATTTTGTTACGTGAAATTGTAAACATGTGGACATGGATTTTGAAAATTCTAGAGAGAATTTTAAAAGCTTCAAGAGAATTTCAACAATTTTGAGAGGGATTTGAAAAGTTTCAATGGGAATGGGAAGAATTGGGACAAAAATTGGAAAATTTTAAGGGACTTTGAAAAAATTTCAACTGGAATTTTAGCAATTTTTGTCGTGAAATTGTAAACATGTGGCCATGGATTTTGAAAATTCTAGAGAGAATTTTAAAAGCTTCAAGAGAATTTCAACAATTTTGAGAGGGATTTGAAAAGTTTCAATGGGAATGGGAAGAATTGGGACAAAATTGGAAAATTTTTAAGGGACTTTGAAAAAATTTCAACTGGAATTTTAGCCATTTTTTTATGTGAAATTGTAAACATGTGGACATGGATTTTGAAAATTCTAGAGAGAATTTTAAAAGCTTTAACAGAATTTCTACAATTTTGAGAGGATTTGAAAAGTTTCAATGGGAATGGGAAGAATTGGGACAAAAATTGGAAAATTTTTAAGGGACTTTGAAAAAATTTCAACTGGAATTTTAGCCATTTTTTTATGTGAAATTGTAAACATGTGGACATGGATTTGAAAATTCTAGAGAGAATTTTAAAAGCTTCAAGAGAATTTCAACAATTTTGAGAGGGATTTGAAAAGTTTCAATGGGAATGGGAAGAATTGGGACAAAAATTGGAAAATTTTTAAGGGACTTTGAAAAAATTTCAACTGGAATTTTAGCCATTTTTTGACATGAAATTGTAAACATGTGGACATGGAGTTTGAAAATTCTAGAGAGAATTTTAAAAGCTTCAAGAGAATTTCAACAATTTTGAGAGGGATTTGAAAAGTTTCAATGGGAATGGGAAGAATTGGGACAAAAATTGGAAAATTTTTCAGGGACTTTGAAAAAATTTCAACTGGAATTTTAGCCATTTTTTGACGTGAAATTGTAAACATGTGGACATGGATTTTGAAAATTCTAGAGAGAATTTTAAAAGCTTCAACAGAATTTCTACAATTTTGAGAGGGATTTGAAAAGTTTCAATGGGAATGGGAAGAATTGGGACAAAAATTGGAAAATTTTTAAGGGACTTTGAAAAAATTTCAACTGGAATTTTAGCCATTTTTTGACGTGAAATTGTAAACATGTGGACATGGATTTTGAAAATTCTAGAGAGAATTTTAAAAGCTTCAAGAGAATTTCAACAATTTGGAGAGGGATTTGAAAAGTTTCAATGGGAATGGGAAGAATTGGGACAAAAATTGGAAAATTTTTAAGGGACTTTGAAAAAATTTCAACTGGAATTTTAGCCATTTTTTGACATGAAATTCTAAACATGTGGACATGGATTTTGAAAATTCTAGAGAGAATTTTAAAAGCTTCAAGAGAATTTCAACAATTTTGAGAGGGATTTGAAAAGTTTCAATGGGAATGGGAAGAATTGGGACAAAATTGGAAAATTTTAAGGGACTTTGAAAAAATTTCAACTGGAATTTTAGCCATTTTTTGACGTGAAATTGTAAACATGTGGACATGGATTTTGAAAATTCTAGAGAGAATTTTAAAAGCTTCAAGAGAATTTCAACAATTTTGAGAGGGATTTGAAAAGTTTCAATGGGAATGGGAAGAATTGGGACAAAAATTGGAAATTTTTTAAGGGACTTTGAAAAAATTTCAACTGGAATTTTAGCCATTTTTTGACGTGAAATTGTAAACATGTGGACATGGATTTTGAAAATTCTAGAGAGAATTTTAAAAGCTTCAAGAGAATTTCAACAATTTTGAGAGGGATTTGAAAAGTTTCAATGGGAATGGGAAGAATTGGGACAAAAATTGGAAAATTTTTAAGGGACTTTGAAAAAATTTCAACTGGAATTTTAGCAATTTTTTTATGTGAAATTGTAAACATGTGGCCATGGATTTTGAAAATTCTAGAGAGAATTTTAAAAGCTTCAAGAGAATTTCAACAATTTTGAGAGGGATTTGAAAAGTTTCAATGGGAATGGGAAGAATTGGGACAAAAATTGGAAAATTTTTAAGGGACTTTGAAAAAATTTCAACTGGAATTTTAGCAATTTTTTTATGTGAAATTGTAAACATGTGGCCATGGATTTTGAAAATTCTAGAGAGAATTTTAAAAACTTCAAGAGAATTTCAACAATTTTGAGAGGGATTTGAAAAGTTTCAATGGGAATGGGAAGAATTGGGACAAAAATGGGAAAATTTTTAAGGGACTTTGAAAAATTTCAACTGGAATTTTAGCCATTTTTTTATGTGAAATTGTAAACATGTGGCCATGGATTTTGAAAATTCTAGAGAGAATTTTAAAAGCTTCAAGAGAATTTCAACAATTTTGAGAGGGATTTGAAAAGTTTCAATGGGAATGGGAAGAATTGGGACAAAAATTGGAAAATTTTTAAGGGACTTTGATTTTCAACTGGAATTTTAGCATTTTTTTATGTGAAATTGTAAACATGTGGACATGGATTTTGAAAATTCTAGAGAGAATTTTAAAAGCTTCAACAGAATTTCTACAATTTTGAGAGGGATTTGAAAAGTTTCAATGGGAATGGGAAGAATTGGGACAAAAATTGGAAATTTTTAAGGGACTTTGAAAAAATTTCAACTGGAATTTTAGCCATTTTTTGACGTGAAATTGTAAACATGTGGACATGGATTTTGAAAATTCTAGAGAGAATTTTAAAAGCTTCAAGAGAATTTCTACAATTTTGAGAGGGATTTGAAAAGTTTCAATGGGAATGGGAAGAATTGGGACAAAAATTGGAAAATTTTTAAGGGACTTTGAAAAAATTTCAACTGGAATTTTAGCCATTTTTTGACGTGAAATTGTAAACATGTGGACATGGATTTTGAAAATTCTAGAGAGAATTTTAAAAGCTTCAACAGAATTTCAACAATTTTGAGAGGGATTTGAAAAGTTTCAATGGGAATGGGAAGAATTGGGACAAAAATTGGAAAATTTTTAAGGGACTTTGAAAAAATTTCAACTGGAATTTTAGCCATTTTTTGACGTGAAATTGTAAACATGTGGACATGGATTTTGAAAATTCTAGAGAGAATTTTAAAAGCTTCAACAGAATTTCTACAATTTTGAGAGGGATTTGAAAAGTTTCAATGGGAATGGGAAGAATTGGGACAAAAATTGGAAAATTTTTAAGGGACTTTGAAAAAATTTCAACTGGAATTTTAGCAATTTTTTTATGTGAAATTGTAAACATGTGGACATGGATTTTGAAATTCTAGAGAGAATTTTAAAAGCTTCAAGAGAATTTCAACAATTTTGAGAGGGATTTGAAAAGTTTCAATGGGAATGGGAAGAATTGGGACAAAAATTGGAAATTTTTAAGGGACTTTGAAAAAATTTCAACTGCAATTTTAGCCATTTTTTTATGTGAAATTGTAAACATGTGGCCATGGATTTTGAAAATTCTAGAGAGAATTTTAAAAGCTTCAAGAGAATTTAAACAATTTTGAGAGGGATTTGAAAAGTTTCAATGGGAATGGGAAGAATTGGGACAAAAATTGGAAATTTTTTAAGGGACTTTGAAAAAATTTCAACTGGAATTTTAGCCATTTTTTGACGTGAAATTGTAAACATGTGGACATGGATTTTGAAAATTCTAGAGAGAATTTTAAAAGCTTCAAGAGAATTTCAACAATTTTGAGAGGGATTTGAAAAGTTTCAATGGGAATGGGAAGAATTGGGACAAAAATTGGAAAATTTTTAAGGGACTTTGAAAAAATTTCAACTGGAATTTTAGCCATTTTTTGTCGTGAAATTGTAAACATGTGGACATGGATTTTGGAAATTCTAGGGAGAATTTTAAAAGCTTCAAGAGAATTTCTACAATTTTGAGAGGGATTTGAAAAGTTTCAATGGGAATGGGAAGAATTGGGACAAAAATTGGAAAATTTTTAAGGGACTTTGAAAAAATTTCAACTGGAATTTTAGCCATTTTTTGACGTGAAATTGTAAACATGTTGAAGTGGATTTTGAAAATTCTAGAGAGAATTTTAAAAGCTTCAAGAGAATTTCAACAATTTTGAGAGGGATTTGAAAAGTTTCAATGGGAATGGGAAGAATTGGGACAAAAATTGGAAAATTTTTAAGGGACTTTGAAAAAATTTCAACTGGAATTTTAGCCATTTTTTGACGTGAAATTGTAAACATGTGGCCATGGATTTTGAAAATTCTAGAGAGAATTTTAAAAGCTTCAACAGAATTTCTACAATTTTGAGAGGGATTTGAAAAGTTTCAATGGGAATGGGAAGAATTGGGACAAAAATTGGAAAATTTTTAAGGGACTTTGAAAAAATTTCAACTGGAATTTTAGCAATTTTTTGACGTGAAATTGTAAACATGTGGACATGGATTTTGAAAATTCTAGAGAGAATTTTAAAAGCTTCAAGAGAATTTCAACAATTTGGAGAGGGATTTGAAAAGTTTCAATGGGAATGGGAAGAATTGGGACAAAAATTGGAAAATTTTTAAGGGACTTTGAAAAAATTTCAACTGGAATTTTAGCCATTTTTTGTCGTGAAATTGTAAACATGTGGACATGGATTTTGAAAATTCTAGAGAGAATTTTAAAAGCTTCAAGAGAATTTCTACAATTTTGAGAGGGATTTGAAAAGTTTCAATGGGAATGGGAAGAATTGGGACAAAAATTGGAAAATTTTTAAGGGACTTTGAAAAAATTTCAACTGGAATTTTAGCCATTTTTTGACGTGAAATTGTAAACATGTGGCCATGGATTTTGAAAATTCTAGAGAGAATTTTAAAAGCTTCAAGAGAATTTCTACAATTTTGAGAGGGATTTGAAAAGTTTCAATGGGAATGGGAAGAATTGGGACAAAAATTGGAAAATTTTTAAGGGACTTTGAAAAAATTTCAACTGGAATTTTAGCCATTTTTTGACGTGAAATTGTAAACATGTGGACATGGATTTTGAAAATTCTAGAGAGAATTTTAAAAGCTTCAAGAGAATTTCAACAATTTGGAGAGGGATTTGAAAAGTTTCAATGGGAATGGGAAGAATTGGGACAAAAATTGGAAAATTTTTAAGGGACTTTGAAAAAATTTCAACTGGAATTTTAGCCATTTTTTGACATGAAATTCTAAACATGTGGACATGGATTTTGAAAATTCTAGAGAGAATTTTAAAAGCTTCAAGAGAATTTCAACAATTTTGAGAGGGATTTGAAAAGTTTCAATGGGAATGGGAAGAATTGGGACAAAAATTGGAAAATTTTTAAGGGACTTTGAAAAAATTTCAACTGGAATTTTAGCCATTTTTTGACGTGAAATTGTAAACATGTGGACATGGATTTTGAAAATTCTAGAGAGAATTTTAAAAACTTCAAGAGAATTTCAACAATTTTGAGAGGGATTTGAAAAGTTTCAATGGGAATGGGAAGAATTGGGACAAAAATGGGAAAATTTTTAAGGGACTTTGAAAAAATTTCAACTGGAATTTTAGCCATTTTTTGACGTGAAATTGTAAACATGTGGACATGGATTTTGAAAATTCTAGAGAGAATTTTAAAAGCTTCAAGAGAATTTCAACAATTTTGAGAGGGATTTGAAAAGTTTCAATGGGAATGGGAAGAATTGGGACAAAAATTGGAAAATTTTTAAGGGACTTTGAAAAAATTTCAACTGGAATTTTAGCAATTTTTTTATGTGAAATTGTAAACATGTGGCCATGGATTTTGAAAATTCTAGAGAGAATTTTAAAAGCTTCAAGAGAATTTCAACAATTTTGAGAGGGATTTGAAAAGTTTCAATGGGAATGGGAAGAATTGGGACAAAAATTGGAAATTTTTTAAGGGACTTTGAAAAAATTTCAACTGGAATTTTAGCCATTTTTTGACGTGAAATTGTAAACATGTGGACATGGATTTTGAAAATTCTAGAGAGAATTTTAAAAGCTTCAAGAGAATTTCAACAATTTTGAGAGGGATTTGAAAAGTTTCAATGGGAATGGGAAGAATTGGGACAAAAATTGGAAAATTTTTAAGGGACTTTGAAAAAATTTCAACTGGAATTTTAGCAATTTTTTTATGTGAAATTGTAAACATGTGGCCATGGATTTTGAAAATTCTAGAGAGAATTTTAAAAACTTCAAGAGAATTTCAACAATTTTGAGAGGGATTTGAAAAGTTTCAATGGGAATGGGAAGAATTGGGACAAAAATTGGAAAATTTTTAAGGGACTTTGAAAAAATTTCAACTGGAATTTTAGCCATTTTTTTATGTGAAATTGTAAACATGTGGCCATGGATTTTGAAAATTCTAGAGAGAATTTTAAAAGCTTCAAGAGAATTTCAACAATTTTGAGAGGGATTTGAAAAGTTTCAATGGGAATGGGAAGAATTGGGACAAAAATTGGAAAATTTTTAAGGGACTTTGAAAAAATTTCAACTGGAATTTTAGCAATTTTTTTATGTGAAATTGTAAACATGTGGACATGGATTTTGAAAATTCTAGAGAGAATTTTAAAAGCTTCAACAGAATTTCTACAATTTTGAGAGGAATTTGAAAAGTTTCAATGGGAATGGGAAGAATTGGGACAAAAATTGGAAAATTTTTAAGGGACTTTGAAAAAATTTCAACTGGAATTTTAGCCATTTTTTGACGTGAAATTGTAAACATGTGGACATGGATTTTGAAAATTCTAGAGAGAATTTTAAAAGCTTCAACAGAATTTCAACAATTTTGAGAGGGATTTGAAAAGTTTCAATGGGAATGGGAAGAATTGGGACAAAAATTGGAAAATTTTTAAGGGACTTTGAAAAAATTTCAACTGGAATTTTAGCCATTTTTTGACGTGAAATTGTAAACATGTGGACATGGATTTTGAAAATTCTAGAGAGAATTTTAAAAGCTTCAACAGAATTTCTACAATTTTGAGAGGGATTTGAAAAGTTTCAATGGGAATGGGAAGAATTGGGACAAAAATTGGAAAATTTTTAAGGGACTTTGAAAAAATTTCAACTGGAATTTTAGCAATTTTTTTATGTGAAATTGTAAACATGTGGCCATGGATTTTGAAAATTCTAGAGAGAATTTTAAAAGCTTCAAGAGAATTTCAACAATTTTGAGAGGGATTTGAAAAGTTTCAATGGGAATGGGAAGAATTGGGACAAAAATTGGAAATTTTTAAGGGACTTTGAAAAAATTTCAACTGCAATTTTAGCCATTTTTTTATGTGAAATTGTAAACATGTGGCCATGGATTTTGAAAATTCTAGAGAGAATTTTAAAAGCTTCAAGAGAATTTAAACAATTTTGAGAGGGATTTGAAAAGTTTCAATGGGAATGGGAAGAATTGGGACAAAAATTGGAAATTTTTTAAGGGACTTTGAAAAAATTTCAACTGGAATTTTAGCCATTTTTTGACGTGAAATTGTAAACATGTGGACATGGATTTTGAAAATTCTAGAGAGAATTTTAAAAGCTTCAAGAGAATTTCAACAATTTTGAGAGGGATTTGAAAAGTTTCAATGGGAATGGGAAGAATTGGGACAAAAATTGGAAAATTTTTAAGGGACTTTGAAAAAATTTCAACTGGAATTTTAGCCATTTTTTGTCGTGAAATTGTAAACATGTGGACATGGATTTTGGAAATTCTAGGGAGAATTTTAAAAGCTTCAAGAGAATTTCTACAATTTTGAGAGGGATTTGAAAAGTTTCAATGGGAATGGGAAGAATTGGGACAAAAATTGGAAAATTTTTAAGGGACTTTGAAAAAATTTCAACTGGAATTTTAGCCATTTTTTGACGTGAAATTGTAAACATGTTGAAGTGGATTTTGAAAATTCTAGAGAGAATTTTAAAAGCTTCAAGAGAATTTCAACAATTTTGAGAGGGATTTGAAAAGTTTCAATGGGAATGGGAAGAATTGGGACAAAAATTGGAAAATTTTTAAGGGACTTTGAAAAAATTTCAACTGGAATTTTAGCCATTTTTTGACGTGAAATTGTAAACATGTGGCCATGGATTTTGAAAATTCTAGAGAGAATTTTAAAAGCTTCAACAGAATTTCTACAATTTTGAGAGGGATTTGAAAAGTTTCAATGGGAATGGGAAGAATTGGGACAAAAATTGGAAAATTTTTAAGGGACTTTGAAAAATTTCAACTGGAATTTTAGCAATTTTTTGACGTGAAATTGTAAACATGTGGACATGGATTTTGAAAATTCTAGAGAGAATTTTAAAAGCTTCAAGAGAATTTCAACAATTTGGAGAGGGATTTGAAAAGTTTCAATGGGAATGGGAAGAATTGGGACAAAAATTGGAAAATTTTTAAGGGACTTTGAAAAAATTTCAACTGGAATTTTAGCCATTTTTTGTCGTGAAATTGTAAACATGTGGCCATGGATTTTGAAAATTCTAGAGAGAATTTTAAAAGCTTCAAGAGAATTTCTACAATTTTGAGAGGGATTTGAAAAGTTTCAATGGGAATGGGAAGAATTGGGACAAAAATTGGAAAATTTTTAAGGGACTTTGAAAAAATTTCAACTGGAATTTTAGCCATTTTTTGACGTGAAATTGTAAACATGTGGCCATGGATTTTGAAAATTCTAGAGAGAATTTTAAAAGCTTCAAGAGAATTTCTACAATTTTGAGAGGGATTTGAAAAGTTTCAATGGGAATGGGAAGAATTGGGACAAAAATTGGAAAATTTTTAAGGGACTTTGAAAAAATTTCAACTGGAATTTTAGCCATTTTTTTATGTGAAATTGTAAACATGTGGACATGGATTTTGAAAATTCTAGAGAGAATTTTAAAAGCTTCAAGAGAATTTCAACAATTTTGAGAGGGATTTGAAAAGTTTCAATGGGAATGGGAAGAATTGGGACAAAAATTGGAAAATTTTTAAGGGACTTTGAAAAAATTTCAACTGGAATTTTAGCCATTTTTTGACGTGAAATTGTAAACATGTGGACATGGATTTTGAAAATTCTAGAGAGAATTTTAAAAGCTTCAACAGAATTTCTACAATTTTGAGAGGGATTTGAAAAGTTTCAATGGGAATGGGAAGAATTGGGACAAAAATTGGAAAATTTTTAAGGGACTTTGAAAAAATTTCAACTGAAATTTTAGCATTTTTTTTTAAGTGAAATTGTAAACATGTGGACATGGATTTTGAAAATTCTAGAGAGAATTTTAAAAGCTTCAAGAGAATTTCAACAATTTTGAGAGGGATTTGAAAAGTTTCAATGGGAATGGGAAGAATTGGGACAAAAATTGGAAAATTTTTAAGGGACTTTGAAAAAATTTCAACTGGAATTTTAGCCATTTTTTGACGTGAAATTGTAAACATGACATGGATTTTGAAATTCTAGAGAGAATTTTAAAAGCTTCAAGAGAATTTCAACAAATTTGGAGAGGGATTTGAAAAGTTTCAATGGGAATGGGAAGAATTGGGACAAAAATTGGAAAATCTTTAAGGGACTTTGAAAAAATTTCAACTGGAATTTTAGCCATTTTTTGACGTGAAATTGTAAACATGTGGCCATGGATTTTGAAAATTCTAGAGAGAATTTTAAAAGCTTCAACAGAATTTCAACAATTTTGAGAGGGATTTGAAAAGTTTCAATGGGAATGGGAAGAATTAGGACAAAAATTGGAAAATTTTTAAGGGACTTTGAAAAAATTTCAACTGGAATTTTAGCCATTTTTTGACGTGAAATTGTAAACATGTGGCCATGGATTTTGAAAATTCTAGAGAGAATTTTAAAAGCTTCAAGAGAATTTCAACAATTTTGAGAGGGATTTGAAAAGTTTCAATGGGAATGGGAAGAATTGGGACAAAAATTGGAAAATTTTTAAGGGACTTTGAAAAAATTTCAACTGGAATTTTAGCCATTTTTTGACGTGAAATTGTAAACATGTGGCCATGGATTTTGAAAATTCTAGAGAGAATTTTAAAAGCTTCAAGAGAATTTCAACAATTTTGAGAGGGATTTGAAAAGTTTCAATGGGAATGGGAAGAATTGGGACAAAAATTGGAAAATTTTTAAGGGACTTTGAAAAAATTTCAACTGGAATTTTAGCCATTTTTTGTCGTGAAATTGTAAACATGTGGCCATGGATTTTGAAAATTCTAGAGAGAATTTTAAAAGCTTCAAGAGAATTTCTACAATTTTGAGAGGGATTTGAAAAGTTTCAATGGGAATGGGAAGAATTGGGACAAAAATTGGAAAATTTTTAAGGGACTTTGAAAAAATTTCAACTGGAATTTTAGCCATTTTTTGACGTGAAATTGTAAACATGTGGCCATGGATTTTGAAAATTCTAGAGAGAATTTTAAAAGCTTCAAGAGAATTTCAACAATTTTGAGAGGGGATTTGAAAAGTTTCAATGGGAATGGGAAGAATTGGGACAAAAATTGGAAAATTTTTAAGGGACTTTGAAAAATTTCAACTGGAATTTTAGCCATTTTTTGACGTGAAATTGTAAACATGTGGCCATGGATTTTGAAAATTCTAGAGAGAATTTTAAAAGCTTCAACAGAATTTCTACAATTTTGAGAGGGATTTGAAAAGTTTCAATGGGAATGGGGAGAATTGGGACAAAAATTGGAAAATTTTTAAGGGACTTTGAAAAAATTTCAACTGGAATTTTAGCAATTTTTTTATGTGAAATTGTAAACATGTGGACATGGATTTTGAAAATTCTAGAGAGAATTTTAAAAGCTTCAAGAGAATTTCAACAATTTGGAGAGGGATTTGAAAAGTTTCAATGGGAATGGGAAGAATTGGGACAAAAATTGGAAAATTTTTAAGGGACTTTGAAAAAATTTCAACTGGAATTTTAGCATTTTTTTTACGTGAAATTGTAAACATGTGGACATGGATTTTGAAAGTTCTAGAGAGAATTTTAAAAGCTTCAACAGAATTTCAACAATTTTGAGAGGGATTTGAAAAGTTTCAATGGGAATGGGAAGAATTGGGACAAAAATTGGAAAATTTTTAAGGGACTTTGAAAAAATTTCAACTGGAATTTTAGCCATTTTTTGACGTGAAATTGTAAACATGTGGCCATGGATTTTGAAAATTCTAGAGAGAATTTTAAAAGCTTCAAGAGAATTTCAACAATTTTGAGAGGGATTTGAAAAGTTTCAATGGGAATGGGAAGAATTGGGACAAAAATTGGAAAATTTTTAAGGGACTTTGAAAAAATTTCAACTGGAATTTTAGCAATTTTTTGACGTGAAATTGTAAATATGTTGAAGTGGATTTTGAAAATTCTAGAGAGAATTTTAATAGCTTCAACAGAATTTCAACAATTTTGAGAGGGATTTGAAAAGTTTCAATGGGAATGGGAAGAATTGGGACAGAAATTGGAAAATTTTTAAGGGACTTTGTAAAAATTTCAACTGGAATTTTAGCCATTTTTTGACGTGAAATTGTAAACATGTGGACATGGATTTTGAAAATTCTAGAGAGAATTTTAAAAGCTTCAACAGAATTTCAACAATTTTGAGAGGGATTTGAAAAGTTTCAATGGGAATGGGAAGAATTGGGACAAAAATTGGAAAATTTTGAAGGGACTTTGAAAAAATTTCAACTGGAATTTTAGCCATTTTGTTACGTGACATTGTAAACATGTGGACATGGATTTTGAAAATTCTAGAGAGAATTTTAAAAGCTTCAAGAGAATTTCAACAATTTTGAGAGGGATTTGAAAAGTTTCAATGGGAATGGGAAGAATTGGGACAAAAATTGGAAAATTTTTAAGGGACTTTGAAAAAATTTCAACTGGAATTTTAGCCATTTTTTGACATGAAATTGTAAACATGTGGACATGGATTTTGAAAATTCTAGAGAGAATTTTAAAAGCTTCAAGAGAATTTCAACAATTTTGAGAGGGATTTGAAAAGTTTCAATGGGAATGGGAAGAATTGGGACAAAAATTGGAAAATTTTTAAGGGACTTTGAAAAAATTTCAACTGGAATTTTAGCCATTTTTTGACGTGAAATTGTAAACATGTGGCCATGGATTTTGAAAATTCTAGAGAGAATTTTAAAAGCTTCAAGAGAATTTCAACAATTTTGAGAGGGATTTGAAAAGTTTCAATGGGAATGGGAAGAATTGGGACAAAAATTGGAAAATTTTTAAGGGACTTTGAAAAAATTTCAACTGGAATTTTAGCCATTTTTTGACGTGAAATTGTAAACATGTGGACATGGATTTTGAAAATTCTAGAGATAATTTTAAAAGCTTCAAGAGAATTTCAACAATTTTGAGAGGGATTTGAAAAGTTTCAATGGGAATGGGAAGAATTGGGACAAAAATTGGAAAATTTTTAAGGGACTTTGAAAAAATTTCAACTGGAATTTTAGCCATTTTTTGACGTGAAATTGTAAACATGTGGACATGAATTTTGAAAATTCTAGAGAGAATTTTAAAAGCTTTAACAGAATTTCTACAATTTTGAGAGGGATTTGAAAAGTTTCAATGGGAATGGGAAGAATTGGGACAAAAATTGGAAAATTTTTAAGGGACTTTGAAAAAATTTCAACTGGAATTTTAGCCATTTTTTGACGTGAAATTGTAAACATGTGGCCATGGATTTTGAAAATTCTAGAGAGAATTTTAAAAGCTTCAAGAGAATTTCAACAATTTTGAGAGGGATTTGAAAAGTTTCAATGGGAATGGGAAGAATTGGGACAAAAATTGGAAAATTTTTAAGGGACTTTGAAAAAATTTCAACTGGAATTTTAGCCATTTTGTTACGTGAAATTGTAAACATGTGGCCATGGATTTTGAAAATTCTAGAGAGAATTTTAAAAGCTTCAAGAGAATTTCAACAATTTTGAGAGGGATTTGAAAAGTTTCAATGGGAATGGGAAGAATTGGGACAAAAATTGGAAAATTTTTAAGGGACTTTGAAAAAATTTCAACTGGAATTTTAGCCATTTTTTGACGTGAAATTGTAAACATGTGGACATGGATTTTGAAAATTCTAGAGAGAATTTTAAAAGCTTCAAGAGAATTTCTACAATTTTGAGAGGGATTTGAAAAGTTTCAATGGGAATGGGAAGAATTGGGACAAAAATTGGAAAATTTTTAAGGGACTTTGAAAAAATTTCAACTGGAATTTTAGCAATTTTTTTATGTGAAATTGTAAACATGTGGCCATGGATTTTGAAAATTCTAGAGAGAATTTTAAAAGCTTCAAGAGAATTTCAACAATTTTGAGAGGGATTTGAAAAGTTTCAATGGGAATGGGAAGAATTGGGACAAAAATTGGAAAATTTTTAAGGGACTTTGAAAAAATTTCAACTGGAATTTTAGCCATTTTTTGACGTGAAATTGTAAACATGTTGAAGTGGATTTTGAAAATTCTAGAGAGAATTTTAAAAGCTTCAAGAGAATTTCAACAATTTTGAGAGGGATTTGAAAAGTTTCAATGGGAATGGGAAGAATTGGGACAAAAATTGGAAAATTTTTAAGGGACTTTGAAAAAATTTCAACTGGAATTTTAGCCATTTTTTTATGTGAAATTGTAAACATGTGGACATGGATTTTGAAAATTTAGAGAGAATTTTAAAAGCTTTAACAGAATTTCTACAATTTTGAGAGGGATTTGAAAAGTTTCAATGGGAATGGGAAGAATTGGGACAAAAATTGGAAAATTTTTAAGGGACTTTGAAAAAATTTCAACTGGAATTTTAGCCATTTTTTGACGTGAAATTGTAAACATGTGGCCATGGATTTTGAAAATTCTAGAGAGAATTTTAAAAGCTTCAACAGAATTTCAACAATTTTGAGAGGGATTTGAAAAGTTTCAATGGGAATGGGAAGAATTGGGACAAAAATTGGAAAATTTTTAAGGGACTTTGAAAAAATTTCAACTGGAATTTTAGCCATTTTTTGACATGAAATTGTAAACATGTGGACATGGATTTTGAAAATTCTAGAGAGAATTTTAAAAGCTTCAAGAGAATTTCAACAATTTTGAGAGGGATTTGAAAAGTTTCAATGGGAATGGGAAGAATTGGGACAAAAATTGGAAAATTTTTAAGGGACTTTGAAAAAATTTCAACTGGAATTTTAGCCATTTTTTGACGTGAAATTGTAAACATGTGGCCATGGATTTTGAAAATTCTAGAGAGAATTTTAAAAGCTTCAAGAGAATTTCAACAATTTTGAGAGGGATTTGAAAAGTTTCAATGGGAATGGGAAGAATTGGGACAAAAATTGGAAAATTTTTAAGGGACTTTGAAAAAATTTCAACTGGAATTTTAGCCATTTTTTGACGTGAAATTGTAAACATGTGGCCATGGATTTTGAAAATTCTAGAGAGAATTTTAAAAGCTTCAAGAGAATTTCAACAATTTTGAGAGGGATTTGAAAAGTTTCAATGGGAATGGGAAGAATTGGGACAAAAATTGGAAAATTTTTAAGGGACTTTGAAAAAATTTCAACTGGAATTTTAGCCATTTTAGACGTGAAATTGTAAACATGTGGACATGGATTTTGAAAATTCTAGAGAGAATTTTAAAAGCTTCAAGAGAATTTCAACAATTTTGAGAGGGATTTGAAAAGTTTCAATGGGAATGGGAAGAATTGGGACAAAAATTGGAAAATTTTTAAGGGACTTTGAAAAAATTTCAACTGGAATTTTAGCCATTTTTTGACATGAAATTGTAAACATGTGGACATGGATTTTGAAAATTCTAGAGAGAATTTTAAAAGCTTCAACAGAATTTCTACAATTTTGAGAGGGATTTGAAAAGTTTCAATGGGAATGGGAAGAATTGGGACAAAAATTGGAAAATTTTTAAGGGGACTTTGAAAAAATTTCAACTGGAATTTTAGCCATTTTTGACGTGAAATTGTAAACATGTGGACATGGATTTTGAAAATTCTAGAGAGAATTTTAAAAGCTTCAAGAGAATTTCAACAATTTTGAGAGGGATTTGAAAAGTTTCAATGGGAATGGGAAGAATTGGGACAAAAATTGGAAAATTTTTAAGGGACTTTGAAAAAATTTCAACTGGAATTTTAGCCATTTTTTGTCGTGAAATTGTAAACATGTGGCCATGGATTTTGAAAATTCTAGAGAGAATTTTAAAAGCTTCAAGAGAATTTCTACAATTTTGAGAGGGATTTGAAAAGTTTCAATGGGAATGGGAAGAATTGGGACAAAAATTGGAAAATTTTTAAGGGACTTTGAAAAAATGTCAACTGGAATTTCAGCCATTTTTTGACGTGAAATTGTAAACATGTGGACATGGATTTTGAAAATTCTAGAGAGAATTTTAAAAGCTTCAACAGAATTTCTACAATTTTGAGAGGGATTTGAAAAGTTTCAATGGGAATGGGAAGAATTGGGACAAAAATTGGAAAATTTTTAAGGGACTTTGAAAAAATTTCAACTGGAATTTTAGCCATTTTTTGACGTGAAATTGTAAACATGTGGCCATGGATTTTGAAAATTCTAGAGAGAATTTTAAAAGCTTCAACAGAATTTCTACAATTTTGAGAGGGATTTGAAAAGTTTCAATGGGAATGGGAGAATTGGGACAAAAATTGGAAAATTTTTAAGGGACTTTGAAAAAATTTCAACTGGAATTTTAGCAATTTTTTTATGTGAAATTGTAAACATGTGGACATGGATTTTGAAAATTCTAGAGAGAATTTTAAAAGCTTCAAGAGAATTTCAACAATTTGGAGAGGGATTTGAAAAGTTTCAATGGGAATGGGAAGAATTGGGACAAAAATTGGAAAATTTTTAAGGGACTTTGAAAAAATTTCAACTGGAATTTTAGCCATTTTTTGACATGAAATTGTAAACATGTGGACATGGATTTTGAAAATTCTAGAGAGAATTTTAAAAGCTTCAACAGAATTTCAACAATTTTGAGAGGGATTTGAAAAGTTTCAATGGGAATGGGAAGAATTGGGACAAAAATTGGAAAATTTTTAAGGGACTTTGAAAAAATTTCAACTGGAATTTTAGCCATTTTTTGACGTGAAATTGTAAACATGTGGCCATGGATTTTGAAAATTCTAGAGAGAATTTTAAAAGCTTCAAGAGAATTTCAACAATTTTGAGAGGGATTTGAAAAGTTTCAATGGGAATGGGAAGAATTGGGACAAAAATTGGAAAATTTTTAAGGGACTTTGAAAAAATTTCAACTGGAATTTTAGCAATTTTTTGACGTGAAATTGTAAATATATTGAAGTGGATTTTGAAAATTCTAGAGAGAATTTTAATAGCTTCAACAGAATTTCAACAATTTTGAGAGGGATTTGAAAAGTTTCAATGGGAATGGGAAGAATTGGGACAGAAATTGGAAAATTTTTAAGGGACTTTGTAAAAATTTCAACTGGAATTTTAGCCATTTTTTGACGTGAAATTGTAAACATGTGGACATGGATTTTGAAAATTCTAGAGAGAATTTTAAAAGCTTCAACAGAATTTCAACAATTTTGAGAGGGATTTGAAAAGTTTCAATGGGAATGGGAAGAATTGGGACAAAAATTGGAAAATTTTGAAGGGACTTTGAAAAAATTTCAACTGGAATTTTAGCCATTTTGTTACGTGACATTGTAAACATGTGGACATGGATTTTGAAAATTCTAGAGAGAATTTTAAAAGCTTCAAGAGAATTTCAACAATTTTGAGAGGGATTTGAAAAGTTTCAATGGGAATGGGAAGAATTGGGACAAAAATTGGAAAATTTTTAAGGGACTTTGAAAAATTTCAACTGGAATTTTAGCCATTTTTTGACATGAAATTGTAAACATGTGGACATGGATTTTGAAAATTCTAGAGAGAATTTTAAAAGCTTCAAGAGAATTTCAACAATTTTGAGAGGGATTTGAAAAGTTTCAATGGGAATGGGAAGAATTGGGACAAAAATTGGAAAATTTTTAAGGGACTTTGAAAAAATTTCAACTGGAATTTTAGCCATTTTTTGACGTGAAATTGTAAACATGTGGCCATGGATTTTGAAAATTCTAGAGAGAATTTTAAAAGCTTCAAGAGAATTTCTACAATTTTGAGAGGGATTTGAAAAGTTTCAATGGGAATGGGAAGAATTGGGACAAAAATTGGAAAATTTTTAAGGGACTTTGAAAAAATTTCAACTGGAATTTTAGCCATTTTTTGACGTGAAATTGTAAACATGTGGACATGGATTTTGAAAATTCTAGAGATAATTTTAAAAGCTTCAAGAGAATTTCAACAATTTTGAGAGGGATTTGAAAAGTTTCAATGGGAATGGGAAGAATTGGGACAAAAATTGGAAAATTTTTAAGGGACTTTGAAAAAATTTCAACTGGAATTTTAGCCATTTTTTGACGTGAAATTGTAAACATGTGGACATGAATTTTGAAAATTCTAGAGAGAATTTTAAAAGCTTTAACAGAATTTCTACAATTTTGAGAGGGATTTGAAAAGTTTCAATGGGAATGGGAAGAATTGGGACAAAAATTGGAAAATTTTTAAGGGACTTTGAAAAAATTTCAACTGGAATTTTAGCCATTTTTTGACGTGAAATTGTAAACATGTGGCCATGGATTTGAAAATTCTAGAGAGAATTTTAAAAGCTTCAAGAGAATTTCAACAATTTTGAGAGGGATTTGAAAAGTTTCAATGGGAATGGGAAGAATTGGGACAAAAATTGGAAAATTTTTAAGGGACTTTGAAAAAATTTCAACTGGAATTTTAGCCATTTTGTTACGTGAAATTGTAAACATGTGGCCATGGATTTTGAAAATTCTAGAGAGAATTTTAAAAGCTTCAAGAGAATTTCAACAATTTTGAGAGGGATTTGAAAAGTTTCAATGGGAAATGGGAAGAATTGGGACAAAAATTGGAAAATTTTTAAGGGACTTTGAAAAAATTTCAACTGGAATTTTAGCCATTTTTTGACGTGAAATTGTAAACATGTGGCCATGGATTTTGAAAATTCTAGAGAGAATTTTAAAAGCTTCAAGAGAATTTCAACAATTTTGAGAGGGATTTGAAAAGTTTCAATGGGAATGGGAAGAATTGGGACAAAAATTGGAAAATTTTTAAGGGACTTTGAAAAAATTTCAACTGGAATTTTAGCAATTTTTTTATGTGAAATTGTAAACATGTGGCCATGGATTTTGAAAATTCTAGAGAGAATTTTAAAAGCTTCAAGAGAATTTCAACAATTTTGAGAGGGATTTGAAAAGTTTCAATGGGAATGGGAAGAATTGGGACAAAAATTGGAAAATTTTTAAGGGACTTTGAAAAAATTTCAACTGGAATTTTAGCCATTTTTTGACGTGAAATTGTAAACATGTGGCCATGGATTTTGAAAATTCTAGAGAGAATTTTAAAAGCTTCAAGAGAATTTCAACAATTTTGAGAGGGATTTGAAAAGTTTCAATGGGAATGGGAAGAATTGGGACAAAAATTGGAAAATTTTTAAGGGACTTTGAAAAAATTTCAACTGGAATTTTAGCCATTTTGTTACGTGAAATTGTAAACATGTGGCCATGGATTTTGAAAATTCTAGAGAGAATTTTAAAAGCTTCAAGAGAATTTCAACAATTTTGAGAGGGATTTGAAAAGTTTCAATGGGAATGGGAAGAATTGGGACAAAAATTGGAAAATTTTTAAGGGACTTTGAAAAAATTTCAACTGGAATTTTAGCCATTTTTTGACGTGAAATTGTAAACATGTGGACATGGATTTTGAAAATTCTAGAGAGAATTTTAAAAGCTTCAAGAGAATTTCTACAATTTTGAGAGGGATTTGAAAAGTTTCAATGGGAATGGGAAGAATTGGGACAAAAATTGGAAAATTTTTAAGGGACTTTGAAAAAATTTCAACTGGAATTTTAGCAATTTTTTTATGTGAAATTGTAAACATGTGGCCATGGATTTTGAAAATTCTAGAGAGAATTTTAAAAGCTTCAAGAGAATTTCAACAATTTTGAGAGGGATTTGAAAAGTTTCAATGGGAATGGGAAGAATTGGGACAAAAATTGGAAAATTTTTAAGGGACTTTGAAAAAATTTCAACTGGAATTTTAGCCATTTTTTGACGTGAAATTGTAAACATGTGGCCATGGATTTTGAAAATTCTAGAGAGAATTTTAAAAGCTTCAAGAGAATTTCAACAATTTGGAGAGGGATTTGAAAAGTTTCAATGGGAATGGGAAGAATTGGGACAAAAATTGGAAAATTTTTAAGGGACTTTGAAAAAATTTCAACTGGAATTTTAGCAATTTTTTTATGTGAAATTGTAAACATGTGGACATGGATTTTGAAAATTCTAGAGAGAATTTTAAAAGCTTTAACAGAATTTCTACAATTTTGAGAGGGATTTGAAAAGTTTCAATGGGAATGGGAAGAATTGGGACAAAAATTGGAAAATTTTTAAGGGACTTTGAAAAAATTTCAACTGGAATTTTAGCCATTTTTTGACGTGAAATTGTAAACATGTGGACATGGATTTTGAAAATTCTAGAGAGAATTTTAAAAGCTTCAAGAGAATTTCAACAATTTTGAGAGGGATTTGAAAAGTTTCAATGGGAATGGGAAGAATTGGGACAAAAATTGGAAAATTTTTAAGGGACTTTGAAAAAATTTCAACTGGAATTTTAGCCATTTTTTGACGTGAAATTGTAAACATGTTGAAGTGGATTTTGAAAATTCTAGAGAGAATTTTAAAAGCTTCAAGAGAATTTCAACAATTTTGAGAGGGATTTGAAAAGTTTCAATGGGAATGGGAAGAATTGGGACAAAAATTGGAAAATTTTTAAGGGACTTTGAAAAATTTCAACTGGAATTTTAGCAATTTTTTTATGTGAAATTGTAAACATGTGGACATGGATTTTGAAAATTTAGAGAGAATTTTAAAAGCTTTAACAGAATTTCTACAATTTTGAGAGGGATTTGAAAAGTTTCAATGGGAATGGGAAGAATTGGGACAAAAATTGGAAAATTTTTAAGGGACTTTGAAAAAATTTCAACTGGAATTTTAGCCATTTTTTGACGTGAAATTGTAAACATGTGGCCATGGATTTTGAAAATTCTAGAGAGAATTTTAAAAGCTTCAACAGAATTTCAACAATTTTGAGAGGGATTTGAAAAGTTTCAATGGGAATGGGAAGAATTGGGACAAAAATTGGAAAATTTTTAAGGGACTTTGAAAAAATTTCAACTGGAATTTTAGCCATTTTTTGACATGAAATTGTAAACATGTGGACATGGATTTTGAAAATTCTAGAGAGAATTTTAAAAGCTTCAAGAGAATTTCAACAATTTTGAGAGGGATTTGAAAAGTTTCAATGGGAATGGGAAGAATTGGGACAAAAATTGGAAAATTTTTAAGGGACTTTGAAAAAATTTCAACTGGAATTTTAGCCATTTTTTGACGTGAAATTGTAAACATGTGGCCATGGATTTTGAAAATTCTAGAGAGAATTTTAAAAGCTTCAAGAGAATTTCAACAATTTTGAGAGGGATTTGAAAAGTTTCAATGGGAATGGGAAGAATTGGGACAAAAATTGGAAAATTTTTAAGGGACTTTGAAAAAATTTCAACTGGAATTTTAGCCATTTTTTGACGTGAAATTGTAAACATGTGGCCATGGATTTTGAAAATTCTAGAGAGAATTTTAAAAGCTTCAAGAGAATTTCAACAATTTTGAGAGGGATTTGAAAAGTTTCAATGGGAATGGGAAGAATTGGGACAAAAATTGGAAAATTTTTAAGGGACTTTGAAAAAATTTCAACTGGAATTTTAGCCATTTTAGACGTGAAATTGTAAACATGTGGACATGGATTTTGAAAATTCTAGAGAGAATTTTAAAAGCTTCAAGAGAATTTCAACAATTTTGAGAGGGATTTGAAAAGTTTCAATGGGAATGGGAAGAATTGGGACAAAAATTGGAAAATTTTTAAGGGACTTTGAAAAAATTTCAACTGGAATTTTAGCCATTTTTTGACATGAAATTGTAAACATGTGGACATGGATTTTGAAAATTCTAGAGAGAATTTTAAAAGCTTCAACAGAATTTCTACAATTTTGAGAGGGATTTGAAAAGTTTCAATGGGAATGGGAAGAATTGGGACAAAAATTGGAAAATTTTTAAGGGACTTTGAAAAAATTTCAACTGGAATTTTAGCCATTTTTTGACGTGAAATTGTAAACATGTTGAAGTGGATTTTGAAAATTCTAGAGAGAATTTTAAAAGCTTCAAGAGAATTTCAACAATTTTGAGAGGGATTTGAAAAGTTTCAATGGGAATGGGAAGAATTGGGACAAAAATTGGAAAATTTTTAAGGGACTTTGAAAAAATTTCAACTGGAATTTTAGCAATTTTTTTATGTGAAATTGTAAACATGTGGACATGGATTTTGAAAATTTAGAGAGAATTTTAAAAGCTTTAACAGAATTTCTACAATTTTGAGAGGGATTTGAAAAGTTTCAATGGGAATGGGAAGAATTGGGACAAAAATTGGAAAATTTTTAAGGGACTTTGAAAAAATTTCAACTGGAATTTTAGCCATTTTTTGACGTGAAATTGTAAACATGTGGCCATGGATTTTGAAAATTCTAGAGAGAATTTTAAAAGCTTCAACAGAATTTCAACAATTTTGAGAGGGATTTGAAAAGTTTCAATGGGAATGGGAAGAATTGGGACAAAAATTGGAAAATTTTTAAGGGACTTTGAAAAAATTTCAACTGGAATTTTAGCCATTTTTTGACATGAAATTGTAAACATGTGGACATGGATTTTGAAAATTCTAGAGAGAATTTTAAAAGCTTCAAGAGAATTTCAACAATTTTGAGAGGGATTTGAAAAGTTTCAATGGGAATGGGAAGAATTGGGACAAAAATTGGAAAATTTTTAAGGGACTTTGAAAAAATTTCAACTGGAATTTTAGCCATTTTTTGACGTGAAATTGTAAACATGTGGCCATGGATTTTGAAAATTCTAGAGAGAATTTTAAAAGCTTCAAGAGAATTTCAACAATTTTGAGAGGGATTTGAAAAGTTTCAATGGGAATGGGAAGAATTGGGACAAAAATTGGAAAATTTTTAAGGGACTTTGAAAAAATTTCAACTGGAATTTTAGCCATTTTTTGACGTGAAATTGTAAACATGTGGCCATGGATTTTGAAAATTCTAGAGAGAATTTTAAAAGCTTCAAGAGAATTTCAACAATTTTGAGAGGGATTTGAAAAGTTTCAATGGGAATGGGAAGAATTGGGACAAAAATTGGAAAATTTTTAAGGGACTTTGAAAAAATTTCAACTGGAATTTTAGCCATTTTAGACGTGAAATTGTAAACATGTGGACATGGATTTTGAAAATTCTAGAGAGAATTTTAAAAGCTTCAAGAGAATTTCAACAATTTTGAGAGGGATTTGAAAAGTTTCAATGGGAATGGGAAGAATTGGGACAAAAATTGGAAAATTTTTAAGGGACTTTGAAAAAATTTCAACTGGAATTTTAGCCATTTTTTGACATGAAATTGTAAACATGTGGACATGGATTTTGAAAATTCTAGAGAGAATTTTAAAAGCTTCAACAGAATTTCTACAATTTTGAGAGGGATTTGAAAAGTTTCAATGGGAATGGGAAGAATTGGGACAAAAATTGGAAAATTTTTAAGGGACTTTGAAAAAATTTCAACTGGAATTTTAGCCATTTTTTGACGTGAAATTGTAAACATGTGGACATGGATTTTGAAAATTCTAGAGAGAATTTTAAAAGCTTCAAGAGAATTTCAACAATTTTGAGAGGGATTTGAAAAGTTTCAATGGGAATGGGAAGAATTGGGACAAAAATTGGAAAATTTTTAAGGGACTTTGAAAAAATTTCAACTGGAATTTTAGCCATTTTTTGTCGTGAAATTGTAAACATGTGGACATGGATTTTGAAAATTCTAGAGAGAATTTTAAAAGCTTCAAGAGAATTTCAACAATTTTGAGAGGGATTTGAAAAGTTTCAATGGGAATGGGAAGAATTGGGACAAAAATTGGAAAATTTTTAAGGGACTTTGAAAAAATTTCAACTGGAATTTTAGCCATTTTTTGACGTGAAATTGTAAACATGTGGCCATGGATTTTGAAAATTCTAGAGAGAATTTTAAAAGCTTCAAGAGAATTTCAACAATTTTGAGAGGGATTTGAAAAGTTTCAATGGGAATGGGAAGAATTGGGACAAAAATTGGAAAATTTTTAAGGGACTTTGAAAAAATTTCAACTGGAATTTTAGCCATTTTTTGACGTGAAATTGTAAACATGTGGACATGGATTTTGAAAATTCTAGAGAGAATTTTAAAAGCTTTAACAGAATTTCTACAATTTTGAGAGGGATTTGAAAAGTTTCAATGGGAATGGGAAGAATTGGGACAAAAATTGGAAAATTTTTAAGGGACTTTGAAAAAATTTCAACTGGAATTTTAGCCATTTTTTGACGTGAAATTGTAAACATGTGGACATGGATTTTGAAAATTCTAGAGAGAATTTTAAAAGCTTCAAGAGAATTTCAACAATTTTGAGAGGGATTTGAAAAGTTTCAATGGGAATGGGAAGAATTGGGACAAAAATTGGAAAACTTTTAAGGGACTTTGAAAAAATTTCAACTGGAATTTTAGCCATTTTTTGACGTGAAATTGTAAACATGTGGCCATGGATTTTGAAAATTCTAGAGAGAATTTTAAAAGCTTCAAGAGAATTTCAACAATTTTGAGAGGGATTTGAAAAGTTTCAATGGGAATGGGAAGAATTGGGACAAAAATTGGAAAATTTTTAAGGGACTTTGAAAAAATTTCAACTGGAATTTTAGCATTTTTTTTTACATGAAATTGTAAACATGTGGACATGGATTTTGAAAATTCTAGAGAAAATTTTAAAAGCTTCAAGAGAATTTCAACAATTTTGAGAGGGATTTGAAAAGTTTCAATGGGAATGGGAAGAATTGGGACAAAAATTGGAAAATTTTGAAGGGACTTTGAAAAAATTGCAACTGGAATTTTAGCCATTTTTTGACGTGAAATTGTAAACATGTTGAAGTGGATTTTGAAAATTCTAGAGAGAATTTTAAAAGCTTCAAGAGAATTTCAACAATTTTGAGAGGGATTTGAAAAGTTTCAATGGGAATGGGAAGAATTGGGACAAAAATTGGAAAATTTTTAAGGGACTTTGAAAAAATTTCAACTGGAATTTTAGCAATTTTTTTATGTGAAATTGTAAACATGTGGACATGGATTTTGAAAATTCTAGAGAGAATTTTAAAAGCTTCAACAGAATTTCAACAATTTTGAGAGGGATTTGAAAAGTTTCAATGGGAATGGGAAGAATTGGGACAAAAATTGGAAAATTTTTAAGGGACTTTGAAAAAATTTCAACTGGAATTTTAGCCATTTTTTGACGTGAAATTGTAAACATGTGGCCATGGATTTTGAAAATTCTAGAGAGAATTTTAAAAGCTTCAACAGAATTTCAACAATTTTGAGAGGGATTTGAAAAGTTTCAATGGGAATGGGAAGAATTGGGACAAAAATTGGAAAATTTTTAAGGGACTTTGAAAAAATTTCAACTGGAATTTTAGCCATTTTTTGACATGAAATTGTAAACATGTGGCCATGGATTTTGAAAATTCTAGAGAGAATTTTAAAAGCTTCAAGAGAATTTCAACAATTTTGAGAGGGATTTGAAAAGTTTCAATGGGAATGGGAAGAATTGGGACAAAAATTGGAAAATTTTTAAGGGACTTTGAAAAAATTTCAACTGGAATTTTAGCCATTTTTTGACGTGAAATTGTAAACATGTGGACATGGATTTTGAAAATTCTAGAGAGAATTTTAAAAGCTTCAAGAGAATTTCAACAATTTTGAGAGGGATTTGAAAAGTTTCAATGGGAATGGGAAGAATTGGGACAAAAATTGGAAAATTTTTAAGGGACTTTGAAAAAATTTCAACTGGAATTTTAGCCATTTTTTGTCGTGAAATTGTAAACATGTGGACATGAATTTTGAAAATTCTAGAGAGAATTTTAAAAGCTTTAACAGAATTTCTACAATTTTGAGAGGGATTTGAAAAGTTTCAATGGGAATGGGAAGAATTGGGACAAAAATTGGAAAATTTTTAAGGGACTTTGAAAAAATTTCAACTGGAATTTTAGCCATTTTTTGACATGAAATTGTAAACATGTGGACATGGATTTTGAAAATTCTAGAGAGAATTTTAAAAGCTTCAAGAGAATTTCAACAATTTTGAGAGGGATTTGAAAAGTTTCAATGGGAATGGGAAGAATTGGGACAAAAATTGGAAAATTTTTAAGGGACTTTGAAAAAATTTCAACTGGAATTTTAGCCATTTTTTTATGTGAAATTGTAAACATGTGGACATGGATTTTGAAAATTCTAGAGAGAATTTTAAAAGCTTCAACAGAATTTCAACAATTTTGAGAGGGATTTGAAAAGTTTCAATGGGAATGGGAAGAATTGGGACAAAAATTGGAAAATTTTTAAGGGACTTTGAAAAAATTTCAACTGGAATTTTAGCCATTTTAGACGTGAAATTGTAAACATGTGGACATGGATTTTGAAAATTCTAGAGAGAATTTTAAAAGCTTCAACAGAATTTCTACAATTTTGAGAGGGATTTGAAAAGTTTCAATGGGAATGGGAAGAATTGGGACAAAAATTGGAAAATTTTTAAGGGACTTTGAAAAAATTTCAACTGGAATTTTAGCCATTTTTTGACGTGAAATTGTAAACATGTGGACATGGATTTTGAAAATTCTAGAGAGAATTTTAAAAGCTTCAAGAGAATTTAAACAATTTTGAGAGGGATTTGAAAAGTTTCAATGGGAATGGGAAGAATTGGGACAAAAATTGGAAAATTTTTAAGGGACTTTGAAAAAATTTCAACTGGAATTTTAGCCATTTTTTGTCGTGAAATTGTAAACATGTGGACATGGATTTTGAAAATTCTAGAGAGAATTTTAAAAGCTTCAAGAGAATTTCAACAATTTTGAGAGGGATTTGAAAAGTTTCAATGGGAATGGGAAGAATTGGGACAAAAATTGGAAATTTTTTAAGGGACTTTGAAAAAATTTCAACTGGAATTTTAGCCATTTTTTGACGTGAAATTGTAAACATGTGGCCATGGATTTTGAAAATTCTAGAGAGAATTTTAAAAGCTTCAAGAGAATTTCAACAATTTTGAGAGGGATTTGAAAAGTTTCAATGGGAATGGGAAGAATTGGGACAAAAATTGGAAAATTTTTAAGGGACTTTGAAAAAATTTCAACTGGAATTTTAGCCATTTTTTGACATGAAATTGTAAACATGTGGACATGGATTTTGAAAATTCTAGAGAGAATTTTAAAAGCTTCAAGAGAATTTCAACAATTTTGAGAGGGATTTGAAAAGTTTCAATGGGAATGGGAAGAATTGGGACAAAAATTGGAAAATTTTTAAGGGACTTTGAAAAAATTTCAACTGGAATTTTAGCAATTTTTTTATGTGAAATTGTAAACATGTGGACATGGATTTTGAAAATTCTAGAGAGAATTTTAAAAGCTTTAACAGAATTTCTACAATTTTGAGAGGGATTTGAAAAGTTTCAATGGGAATGGGAAGAATTGGGACAAAAATTGGAAAATTTTTAAGGGACTTTGAAAAAATTTCAACTGGAATTTTAGCCATTTTTTGACGTGAAATTGTAAACATGTGGCCATGGATTTTGAAAATTCTAGAGAGAATTTTAAAAGCTTCAAGAGAATTTCAACAATTTTGAGAGGGATTTGAAAAGTTTCAATGGGAATGGGAAGAATTGGGACAAAAATTGGAAAATTTTTAAGGGACTTTGAAAAAATTTCAACTGGAATTTTAGCCATTTTTTGACGTGAAATTGTAAACATGTGGACATGGATTTTGAAAATTCTAGAGAGAATTTTAAAAGCTTCAAGAGAATTTCAACAATTTTGAGAGGGATTTGAAAAGTTTCAATGGGAATGGGAAGAATTGGGACAAAAATTGGAAAATTTTTAAGGGACTTTGAAAAAATTTCAACTGAAATTTTAGCATTTTTTTTTACATGAAATTGTAAACATGTGGACATGGATTTTGAAAATTCTAGAGAGAATTTAAAAGCTTCAAGAGAATTTCAACAATTTTGAGA
>NW_028117309.1:0-28154 GCF_964273445.1 Streptopelia decaocto | reverse complement strand
TACAGCCCCCGGGAGCACCCCAAAAATCCTCACAACCCCCCCTAGCACCGCCAAAGTAGTTCCTACCCTCACTAAACCACCTGAATCCTCCCCAAAGATGGTGTTGCCCCCACCAACCAGCACCCACATCACCCCACGGACCCCTCAGGGGTGGATTTGGGGTCCCCCCCACTCCCAACTCCCGCCTCTTTTAACCCATTCACCCCCAAATTTTTGTGTCCCCCCCCTTTTCCAGATGCAGGACGCCATGGGCCACGAGTTACCCTGGATTTACTTCGTCAGCCTCGTCATCTTCGGCTCCTTCTTCGTCCTCAATTTGGTGCTGGGGGTGCTGAGCGGGTGAGGCCATGGGTACCATGTCATTAACATGTTCTTAGCGTGTTTTTGGGGGGGGTCACACGCGTGTCCCCCCCCCAGGGAGTTCTCCAAGGAGCGTGAAAAGGCCAAAGCCCGCGGAGATTTCCAGAAGCTGCGGGAGAAGCAGCAGCTGGAGGAAGATCTGCGGGGCTACATGGACTGGATCACCCAAGCCGAGGACCTGGAGGGTGACGATGACGAGCACGAGAAGCACCGTAAGTGTTGGGGGGGGACCCTCGTGACCCCCCAAAATCCTCAGCACCCCATAAACCTTTCCGTGTCCCCCCCCCCCCCCCCCAGGGCTGACGGCCGAGGAACTGATGGGGAAGCGCAAACCGCGGCTGAAGTGGTTGCGCCACACCAGTCATTCCACCGACACCCACGGTAACCACTGTCCCCGCACCTTGGGGGGTCCCCACGATGTTGGGGTGCCCCCCCCCCAACTCCCTGCTGTCCCCTGTGCTGACCTTTGACCTGTCCTTGTCCCCCCCCCCCCAGCCAGTCTTCCGGGCAGCGAGACAACGTCGGTGAACACGGAGACAGCGGGTGAGGAGGAGGCACAACCGGGCGCCTGCGACCGCTGCCTGTGAGTGACGAAACGGGGGGGCCTGGACCCCCCCATGTCTCCTGGGCCCCCCAATACCCCCTAGGACCCCCCATTTTCCCTGGGATTCCACCATAGCCCTTGGTAACCCCTGGGACACCCTGTATCTCCTGGGAACCCCCATAACCCCCCCATAGCCCCTGGAACCCCCTCCAGACCCCAAACCTGACCCTGGGACCCCCCACCAACCCCCCAAGATCCTTCTCAGCCCCCCATGACCCCCTAAAACCTCCCATAGCCCCTGGGACCCCCTCCAGACCCCAAACCTGACCCTGGGACCCCCACCAGCCCCCCAAGATCCTTCTCAGCCCCCCCATGACACCCTAAAACCTCCCATAGCCCCTGGGACCCCCTCCAGACCCCAAACCTGACCCTGGGACCCCCCACCAGCCCCCCAAGATCCTTCTCAGCCCCCCCATGACCCCCTAAAACCTCCCATAGCCCCTGAGACCCCCTCCAGACCCCAAACCTGACCCTGGGACCCCCACCAGCCCCCCAAGATCCTTCTCAGCCCCCCCATGACCCCCTAAAACCTCCCATAGCCCCTGGGGACCCGCCCCCACCAATTCCCTGTTCCCCCCCAGACCCCAAAACTGCCCCCACAGCACCTCAAGACCACCTGGGACCCCCCTATGGAACCCCAAACTGCCCCCAGCACCCCTATAACCCCTCCTTGGGTACCCGAACACCCCCCCATGGCCACAGGGCCCCCTCCCATCATCTCCCATGTGACCCCTCCCCCAAATTTGGGGGTAACTCTTGTGCTTTTCCCTCCCCAGGGGCAAAATCACAAAGACGAAATTCTGGTGAGTGAAAGGGAAAGTGATGGGGGGTGGAAAAACAGGGAGGGGGAGGAGGTGTAAAAAAGGGGGGGGAGGACATGGGAAAAGTGGGGGGCACACAGCGGGGCGCCCCCAAATCCTCCCCCCCCACTTCATGGGGGGTCTCTAACCCAACACCTCAAACCATCCAACTCCCACTGTCCCCTCCAACACCTCCCCCCGCCCCGTACCCCCAAATTTCCCCCCCCCGCCCCCCCAAATTTCCCCCCCAGGCGCCGCCTTCGCCGCCTGAACCGCCTGTGGCGGCGCCGCTGCCGCGCAGCCGTCAAATCCATTTTCTTCTACTGGACCGTCTTACTTCTGGTGTTCCTCAACACCCTCACCATCGCCTCGGAGCACCACGGCCAACCCCCCTGGCTCACCCAGACTCAAGGTACCACGCCCCCACTTTAAAACCCCGCACCCCCGTGTTTCGGCGGGGTGTTCAAACAGCGTTTTTCCCCCCAAAAGCGTACGCCAACAAGGCGCTGCTGTCGCTGTTCGCCGCCGAGATGCTGCTGAAACTCTACGCCCTGGGCGCCGGGTGTTACTTCGCCAGCTTTTTCAACCGCTTCGACTGTTTCGTGGTGTGCGGGGGGTGTTGGAGACGGCGCTGGTGGAGCGGGGGGCCATGGAGCCCCTGGGCATCTCCGTGCTGCGCTGCGTCCGCCTGCTGCGCGTCTTCAAAGTCACCCGGTGAGGGGACAGCGGGACTTCGGGGGGCGTCACCTCCCCGCACACGTCTCCCCATTCGGCTCCGTTGACCCCGTTCATTGACCCCACTCAGTACCTTTAACCCCACCCAATGACCCCATTCACTGACCCCACTCAGTACCTTTAACCCCATTCGTTGACCCCACTCAATGGCCCCATTCATTGACCCCATTCATTGATCCCATTCAGCTCCACTGACCCCATTCATTGACCCCATTCACTGACCCCACTCAGTACCTTTAACCCCATTCATTGGCCCCATTCATTGACCCCGTTCATTGGCCCCGTTCATTGGCCCCGTTCATTGGCCCCATTCATTGACCCCATTCATTGACCCCATTCACTGACCCCATTCATTGACCCCGTTCATTGGCCCCGTTCATTGGCCCCGTTCATTGGCCCATTCATTGACCCCATTCATTGACCCCATTCATTGACCCCATTCACTGACCCCATTCATTGACCCCGTTCATTGACCCCATTCACTGACCCCATTCACTGACCCCATTCACTGACCCCATTCATTGACCCCATTCACTGACCCCATTCATTGACCCCATTCATTGACCCCATCACTGACCCCATTCATTGACCCCATTCACTGACCCATTCATTGACCCCATTCATTGACCCCATTCACTGACCCCATTCAGTGACCCATTCACTGACCCCATTCATTGACCCCATTCATTGACCCCATTCACTGACCCCGTTCATTGACCCCGTTCATTGGGCCCCGTTCATTGGCCCCGTTCATTGGCCCCGTTCATTGGCCCCATTCATTGACCCCATTCACTGACCCCATTCACTGACCCCATTCATTGACCCCATTCAGCGCCATTGACCCCACTCAATGACCCAATCATTGACCCCGTTCATTGACCCCACTCAATGACCCCATTCATTGACCCATTCAGCTCCATTGACCCCACTCAGTGACCCCATTCATTGACCCCACTCAGTGACCCCATTCATTGACCCATTCAGCTCCATTGACCCCATTCATTGACCCCCATTCAGCTCCATTGACCCCACCCAATGACCCCATTCATTGACCCCATTCAGCTCCATTGACCCCACTCAATGACCCCATTCATTGACCCCATTCATTGACCCCATTCATTGACCCCATTCATTGACCCCATTGAGCTCTATTGACCCCACTCAATGACCCCATTCATTGACCCCATTCAGCTCCATTGACCCCACTCAATGACCCCATTCATTGATACCATTCAGCTCCATTGACCCCATTCATTGACCCCATTCAAAGATCCCATTCATTGACCCCATTCATTGACCCCATTCAGCTCCATTGACCCCACTCAATGATCCCATTCCACTGACACCATTCATTGATCCCATTCAGCTCCATTGACCCCATTCATTGACCCATTCATTGACCCCATTCATTGACCCCATTCATTGACCCCATTCATTGATCCCATTGAGCTCCATTGACCCCACCCAATTACCCCATTCATTGACCCCATTGAGCTCCAATGACTCCACCCAATGACCCCATTCATTGACCCCATTCAGCTCCAATGACCCCATTCATTGACCCCATTCAGCTCCAATGACTCCACCCAATGACCCCATTCATGACCCCATTCAGCTCCATTGACCCCACCCAATGACCCCATTCATGACCCCATCCAGCCCCCCTGCGGCCGCGGGGCACCTTTTCCCAGTTCTCCCAGTAACACCAGTATGTCGCAGGCACTGGGCGTCGCTGAGCAACCTGGTGGGCTCGCTGCTGAACTCCATGAAGTCCATTGCCTCCCTCCTCCTCCTCCTCCTCTTCCTCTTCATCATCATCTTCGCCCTGCTGGGGATGCAGCTTTTCGGGGGACGCTTCAGTTTCGACGAGACCCAGACCAAGCGAAGCACCTTCGATACCTTCCCTCAGGCCCTTCTCACCGTCTTCCAGGTGAACCCCCAGATCTGGGGGACACCCCGAAACCTGGAGGGGCATCCTTATACCTGGGGGGACCCTAAAGCCCAGAGAGGGGACCCTAAAATCCAAGGGGGGAGCCTAAAATCCAAGGGGGGACCCTGAATCCTGTAGGGGACCCTGGAATTTGTGGGGGACTCTGGAACCTGTGAGAGACCCTGAAATCTGGGGGGGGGACACCCAAAGCCCAGAGAGGGACCCCAAAACCCATGGGGGACCCCAAAACCCATGAACCCCCCCTAAACAGGTCCCCTCACCATCCTGTAGCCCCTCCAGGGTGACGCTGCACCCTGAGAAGGGCTGGGAGGCGGCAGCAGCGTACTGGGAGCACTGGGGGGCTGTACTGGGAGTGCGGGAGGGCTGCTGGGGTTTTGGGGTGACCCTGGGGTTTTGGGGTGTCCCCCCCGCCCCAGATCCTGACGGGGGAGGACTGGAACGCGGTGATGTACGACGGGATCATGGCGTACGGCGGCCCCCGTCTTCCCCGGGATGCTCGTCTGCATCTACTTCGTCATCCTCTTCATCTGCGGGGAACTGTGCGTGGGCGGGACTGGGAGCACTGGGAGGGACTGGGACGGGGGAACTGGGGGGCACTGGGACTGGGGGGGACTGGGGGGTACTGGGAGCATTGGGAAGGACTGGGACTGGGAAACGGGGGGGACTGGGGTTGGGAATAGAAGTAGAGAGTGGGGCAGGGGGAATGGGACCAGGAGTGAAAGCCAACAAGAGGGGAAACTGGGAGGGTACTGGGAGGGGACTGGGAAGGGGGAACCGGGTAACTGGGAGGGACTGGGAAGGGAGCACTAGGTAATTGGGAAGCAGGTGTGGGAGATACTGGGACTGGGAGTGAAAGTGGGGTGGGGGGGACAGGAGCGAACCCAGCAAGAGGGAACTGGGAGCATACTGGGAACATACTGGGAGCATACTGGGAGGATACTGGGAGCACTGGTTAACCCTCTCCTCCCCAGACATCCTCCTCAACGTCTTCTTGGCCATCGCCGTCGACAACTTGGCCGATGGTGACAACATCAACTCGGGGACCGAGAAGAAGTGAGCCCGGACGCCTGGGTCCCCTTTTTTATGGGGGTGGGGGGAGTACTTGAATGCCTGGGTCCCTTTTAGGGGGTGGGGGAGGGCTCTCGGACGCCTGGGTCCTTTGCCTGAACCCCCTCTTTTTTCACCCCAAAACCAGGGACAAAGCTGGAGAGGTGGAAGCCAGCGCAGGGAGCCAGGACGTGAGTGTGAAGGTGAGTGGGACGGGGGGGGACACCCCAAATTGTGACACCCCCCAATGTGTGTGACCCCCACCCCCCAAAATGTGACCCCCCCCAAGTGTGACACCTCCAAAGTGACACCCCCCAAAGTGTGACGCTCACCTCAGAGTGTCCCTCCCAAAGTGTGACCCCCCCAGAAGCGTGTGACCCCCCCAAAAGAGTGTGACCCCCCAAAGGGTGACACCTTCCCCCAAATTGTCACCCCCCCCTGCCAAGTGTGACACTCACCTCAGTGTCCCCCCCCAGGGTGACACCCCCCCCCAACATGTGTCCCCCCAAAAGTGTGTGACCCCTCCCCCATGTCACCACCCTCACCCCCCCCAAAATTCCCCCCAGGTGGAGGGGGAGCAGCCGGAGGAGGAGGAGGATGAAGAGGAGGAGGAAGGTCGGTGTCACCACTCTGTCACCCACCCGGACGCCTGGGTCCCTGAGGGGGTGACACCGCTCGGACGCCTGGGTCCCTTGCAGGTGACGAGGAGGCTGGGGGAGAGCGGGACAGTCTGGGGGGGCCCCGGCTGGACCCCCCCGAGGAGCCCCCCAAGAGCAAAGTGGTGCCGATCCCCGAGGGCAGCGCCTTCTTCCTGCTGGGCAGCACCAACCCGTCAGCACTGGGAGCACTGGGAGCTACTGGGAGGGGTGGCGGGGGCACTGGGGGGACTGGGAGCTACTGGGAGGGGTGATGGGGGCACTGGGGGGACTGGGAGCTACTGGGATGGGTGATGGGGGCACTGGGGGGACTGGGAGCTACTGGGAGGGGTGGCGGGGGCACTGGGGGGACTGGGAGGGGGGGATGCAAACTGGGAGCAGCGGGAGGGGGTCAGGAGCATGGGGGTACTGGGAGGCTGGGGGTGGGGGAACTGGGAGCACTGGGACTGGAGACACAAACTGGGAGCACTGGGACTGGATGGCTGGGAGGACTGGAGCTGGGGACATAAACTGGGAGCACTGGGGACACAAACTGGGAGCACTGGGGACACAAACTGGGAGCACTGGGGACACAAACTGGGAGCACTGGGGACTGGGAGGACTGGGGACACTGGGGGACTGGGAGCACTGGGGTGGGAGGCACTGGGGGAACTGGGAGCACTGGGACTGGGGACACTAAGAACGTGGGGGGACTGGGGGCAGGGGCGCACCCAGTGAACTGGGAGTAACTGGGATTAACTGGGAGCACTGGGGACACAAACTGGGAGCACTGGGGACACTGGGGGACTGGGGACACTGGGGGACTGGGAGCACTGGGGTGGGAGGCACTGGGAGAACTGGGAGCACTGGGACTGGGGACACTAAGAACGTGGGGGACTGGGGGCAGGGGCGCACCCAGTGAACTGGGAGTAACTGGGACTAACTGGGAGCACTGGGGACACAAACTGGGAGCACTGGGGACACTGGGGGACTGGGGACACTGGGGGACTGGGAGCACTGGGGTGGGAGGCACTGGGGGAGCTGGGAGCACTGGGACTGGGGACACTAAGAACGTGGGGGGACTGGGGACAGGGGCGCACCCAGTGAACTGGGAGTAACTGGGATTAACTGGGAGCACTGGTGCAGGCTGCGGGTGCGCTGCCACGCCCTGATCCACCACCACGTCTTCACCAACCTCATCCTCGTCTTCATCATCCTCAGCAGCGTCTCGCTGGCCGCCGAGGACCCCGTCCGCACCCACTCCCCCCGCAACCACGTGGGGCACTGGGCAAACTGGGAGCAACTGGGAGCAACTGGGGCAATGGGGGAGAGGGGTTCATTCATCCCATGTGGGACACAGGAGCCCAGTGTGGCGGGGGGGGGTTGAAATGGGGGGTACTGGGGGGAACTGGGGTGTGTAGGGGGTCTGGGGGTGCTGGACAACCATGGGGGGGATATTGGGCAAACTGGGACAAACTGGGAGAATGGGGGTGTGGGAGGGAATGTTAATTCATCCCATGTGGGACATGAGCCACTTGCCCAGTGCTGGGGATGGGGTTGAACTGGGGGACACTGGGAAGAACTGGGAGGAACTGGGGGGGTCAGGGGACACAAGGAGGGTTTGGGGGTGTGGGGGTGTCAGGGTCACCCCATTTTCTGCCCCCCCCCCCCCCCCCCAGATTTTGGGCTACTTTGATTACGCCTTCACCTCCATCTTCACTGTTGAGATCCTGCTCAAGGTACTGGGGAGGGGGGGATTTTGGGGGGTCCCCAGGGGTTTGGGGGGGTCCCCAGGGGTTTGGGGGGGTCCTGGGGAGTGGGGGGGTCCCCCCAATGTCGGGGTTCACGGTGTCACCCCCCCCAGATGACGGCGTTTGGCGCCTTCCTGCACAAAGGCTCCTTCTGCCGCAACTGGTTCAACCTCCTGGACCTGCTGGTGGTCAGCGTGTCCCTCATCTCCTTCGGCATCCAGTGAGCGCTACTGGGAGGCACTGGGAGGCACTGGGAGGGACTGGGGAGGTGCTAGGGGCACTGGGAGGCACTGGGAGGGACTGGGGAGGTGCTGGGGGCACTGGGAGGGCTGCTGGGGGCACTGGGAGGCACTGGGAAGGACTGGGAGGCACTAGGAGGGACTGGGAGGGCGGGATCTGCCACTCAAATTGAGGGGGAGAGGGAGTGATGCCGTTGTATGAGACCAGTAAGGGACTGGGGTGAACTGGGAGAGGCACTGGAGTATACTGGGGTACACTGGGAGGCACTGGAGTATACTGGGATGAACTGGGAGGGACTGGGAGGGCGGGATCTGCTGCTCAAATTGAGGGGGAGAGGGAGTGATGCTGTTGTATGAGACCAGTAAGGGACTGGGGTGAACTGGGAGAGGCACTGGAGTATACTGGAAGGTACTGGGGTTCACTGGAGTATACTGGGATGAACTGGGATGGAGGGATCCACCTTTATTTTACATACAAACTCCAATGGGAGAGAGGGGGCGTCACCTTCCTGTGAGACCAGTAAGGGACTGGGGTGAACTGGGAGCACCGGTACAAGGACTGGGAGGGACTGGGAGTGTTACTGGGAGGCATTGGGAGCGACTGGTGTCCCCCCCGCAGCTCCAGCGCCATCTCGGTGGTGAAGATCCTGCGGGTCCTGCGCGTCCTGCGGCCCCTGCGAGCCATCAACCGCGCCAAGGGCCTCAAGGTGCCCACTGGGAGGGACTGGGAGCACTGGGAAGGGACAGGGGGGCACTGGGAGGGGACGGGGGGGCACTGGGAGGGACTGGGAGCACTGGGAGGGGACGGGGGGGCACTGGGAGCACTGGGAGGGTGTCTGGTTTTCTGTCCCAAGCAAGGGGTGTCCCCACGTCCCTCTGTCCCCATGTTTGTCTGTCCCCGAGTCCCCATGTTTGTCTGTCCCCATGTCTGTTTGTCCCTGTGTCCCCATGTCCGTCTGTCCCTCTCTGCCCATATGTCCCTGTCCTCGATGTCCGTCTGTCCCCACCACCCATGTCCCCATGTCCTTGTGTCCCCATGTGTCCGTCTCTGTGTCCCCACGTCCCTCTGTCCCTGCGTCCCCGTGTCTGTCTGTCCTTCTGTCCCCAGCATGTGGTGTCCCCGACATCCCTCTGTCCCCATGTCTGTCTGTCCCTCTGTCCCCCGGTTCATCTGTCCCCCTGTCCCTGACGTCCCCGTGTCCCCAGCACGTCATGTCCCCATGTCCCCTTGTGTCTGTCCCTCTGTCCCCAGCACAAGGTGTCCCTCCGTCCCCTTGTGTCTGTCCCTCCGTCCCCTTGTGTCTGTCCCTCTGTCCCCAGGACCTGATGTCCCTGTGTCCCCATGTCTGTGTGTCCCCATTTCCCCCTGTCCCTTTGTCCCCAAGTCCATCCCTCTGTCCCCAACATGTGGTGTCCCGTGTGTCCATCCCTCCATCCCTGTGTCCCCCCCTGTCTGTCTGTCCCTGTGTCCCTGGTCTGTCCCTCCCACGTCCGTCTGTCCGGGTGTCCCCAGCACGTGGTCCAGTGCGTCTTCGTCGCCATCCGCACCATCGGCAACATCATGATCGTGACCACGCTGCTGCAGTTCATGTTCGCCTGTATCGGGGTGCAGCTCTTCAAGGTGAGCGAGGGGACCCCAAAACCCCCCCGGGGGTCCCCAAAACCCCCTGGGGGTCCCCAACCCCCCATCCCGAGAGGTGGGGACCCCCCTGACCCCCCCACTGTCCCCAGGGCAAGTTCTACAGCTGCACCGATGAGGCCAAACACACGCCAGGGGAGTGCAAGTGGGTGCTGTGTCCCCAACCCCCGAAGTCCCCAACCCCCTGTCCCCACCAGGGGCACGTTCCTGGTGTATAAGGACAGGGACATGTCCCCAATGTCCCCCTTGTCCCCACCAGAGGCACATTCCTGGTGTACAAGGATGGGAACATGTCCCCATTGTCCCCTTGTCCCCCAGGGGCACGTTCCTGGTGTACATGGATGGGGATGTGTCCCCAATGTCCCCCTGTCCCCCAGGGGCACGTTCCTGGTGTACATGGATGGGGATGTGTCCCCAATGTCCCCCTGTCCCCCAGGGGCACGTTCCTGGTGTACAAGGACGGGGACGTCACCCACCCCTTGGTGTGATGTCCCCAATGTCCCCCTGTCCCCCAGGGGCACGTTCCTGGTGTACAAGGACGGGGACGTCACCCACCCCTCGGTGCGCCAGCGCCTGTGGCACAACAGCGACTTCAACTTCGACAACGTCCTGGCCGGCATGATGGCGCTTTTCACCGTCTCCACCTTCGAGGGGTGGCCCGCGTGAGTCTGGGGACGGTGACAAGGCCACCCCGGGGCGGGATGTCACCGCCGCGTCACCGTCGTGTCCCCTCAGGCTGCTGTACAAAGCCATCGACGCCAACGCCGAGGACCAGGGGCCCATCTACAACTACCGGGTGGAGATCTCCATCTTCTTCATCGTCTACATCATCGTCATCGCCTTCTTCATGATGAACATCTTCGTGGGCTTCGTCATCATCACCTTCCGCGCGCAGGGCGAGAGCGAGTACCGCAACTGCGAGCTGGACAAGAACCAGGTGACAGGGGACGCCTGGTGGCACTTGGGGACATCCCCGGGGGGTGGCACCGCCAGGTTGTGTCACCTCTTCGGTCACAGTGACCGTATGGAGAGGATGTGACTAGGGTTTTGGGGACACCGCAGTGTCACCTCGTCACCCCATGTGGTGGTGGGACACTATGGTGTCACTTTGTCACCTCCTGGGGTGGTGGCACCTTCACACGCGGTGGTGGCACCTCCATGTGCTGTGGTGACACCTCTATATGTGGTGGTTGTGTCCTGTCCCCAGTAATAGTACAGGGAGGATGTGACCAGGGTTTTGGGGACACCGCAGTGTCACCTCATGACCCTATGTGGTGAGGGGACACTGTGGTGTCACTTTGTCACCTCCTGGGGTGGTGGCACCTTCATGTGTGGTGGTGACACCTCCATATGTGGTGGTTGTTTCCCCTCCCCTGTGACAGTGACAGTATAGGGAGGATGTGACCAGGGTTTTGGGGACACTGCAGTGTCACCTTGTCACCCTATGTGGTGGGTGGACACTGTGGTGTCATTTTGTCACCTCCTGGAGTGGTGGCACCTCACTGACAGTGGTGACATCTCCATGTGTGGCCATTGTGTCCCCTCCCCGGTGCCACCAGCAGAGTGGGGAGGATCTGGCTGTGGTTGTGAGTGACACTGTATTGTCACCCCACATGGCATTGGTGGGTGCCAGCAGTGTCACCTCATGGTGGCACTGTCCCCATGTCCCCTCCTTGGTGGCAGCGCCAGCGCGTGGAGTACACATTGAAAGCACAGCCAGGGTTACAGTGACACGCTGCAATGTCACCTTGTCACCCCACACAACAGTCAGGGGGACATTGTGGTGTCCCATGTAGTGGTGGAGGGGACACTGTGGGGACCCCCATGGTGTCACCCCATGGTGGTGGCACTGTCCCCATGTCCCCTCCCCGGTGGCAGCGCCAGTGCGTGGAGTACGCATTGAAAGCACAGCCGGGGTTACGGTGACGTGCTACAGTGTCACCTTGTCACCCCACGCAGTGGTCAGGGAGACACTATGGTGTCCCCCTGTGCACTTGGGGGGTGTCACCACACGGTGGTGGCACTGTCCCCATGTCCCCCGCCCTGGTGGCAGCACCAGTGTGTGGAGTACGTGCTGAAGGTACAGTTGGGGTTACGGTGACACACCACAGTGTCACCTCATCACCCCAAATGGTGGTGAGAGGACCCCGCGGTGTCCCCCTGTGCGCACGGGGGGTGTCACCACACGGTGGTGGCACTGTCCCCATGTCCCCCCCCCCGGTGGCAGCGCCAATGTGTGGAGTACGCGTTGAAGGCACAGCCGGGGTTACGGTGACACACCACAGTGTCACCTCATCACCCCAAATGGTGGTGAGAGGACCCCGCGGTGTCCCCCTGTGCACACAGGGGGTGTCACCACGCGGTGGTGGCACTGTCCCCATGTCCCCGCCCCGTGGCAGCGCCAATGTGTGGAGTACGCGTTGAAGGCACAGCCGGGGTTACGGTGACACACCACAGTGTCACCTCATCACCCCAAATGGTGGTGAGAGGACCCCGCGGTGTCCCCCTGTGCACACAGGGGGTGTCACCACGCGGTGGTGGCACTGTCCCCATGTCCCCGCCCCGTGGCAGCGCCAATGTGTGGAGTACGCGTTGAAGGCACAGCCGGGGTTACGGTGACACACCACAGTGTCACCTCATCACCCCAAATGGTGGTGAGAGGACCCCACGGTGTCCCCCTGTGCACACAGGGGGTGTCACCACGCGGTGGTGGCACTGTCCCCATGTCCCCTCCCCGGTGGCAGCGCCAGTGCGTGGAGTACGCGTTGAAGGCACAGCCGCTGCGGCGGTACATCCCGCACAACCGCAGCCAGCACCGCGTCTGGGCCATGGTCAACTCCACCGCCTTCGAGTACATCATGTTCGTCCTCATCCTCCTCAACACCATCGCGCTGGCCGTGCAGGTGGGTGGTGGGGGGGGGATGTTGGGGACAGGCGGGGGCCGCGGTGACGCTGTTGTTTGTCCGCCTGTAGCACTACGAGCAGTCCAAGCCGTTCAACTACGTGATGGATCTGCTGAACATGGTGTTCACCGGGCTCTTCACCGCCGAGATGCTGCTCAAGATCGTGGCCTTCAAACCGCGGGTGGGGACACGGGGACACGGGGGGGGACACATGGGGACAGGGGTGACAACTGAGGATGGGTCACACAGGGACGGGGGTGACACCTGAGGATGGGGGTGTCACACAAGGACGGAGGTGTCACCCAAAGAGGGGGGTGTCACACGAGCATTGGGGGTGTCACCCAAGGACAGGGGGGGTCACCTAAGGACGGGGGTGTCACACAAGGACGGGGGTGTCACACAAGGATGGGGGTGTCACCCAAAGAGGGGGGGTGTCACACGAGCATGGGGGGTGTCACCCAAGGACAGGGGGTGTCACATGAGGAGGGGGAGTGTCACACAAAGAGGGGGTTGTCACACAAGGAGTGGGGGTGTCACACAAACGTGGAGGGTGTCACCCAAGGAGGGGGGTGTCACATGAGGACGGGGGGGTGTCACACAAGCACGGGGGTTGTCACACAAAGAGGGGGTTGTCACACAAGGAGGGGGTGTCACACGAGGTGACAGTGTCACCTAAGGACAGAGGGTGTCACATGAGGAGGGGAGTGCCACCCAAGGACAGGCGGTGCCACCCAAGGACAGGCGGTGTCACCCAAGGACAGGCGGTGTCACCCAAGGAGGGGGGTGTCACCCGCGGTGACAGTGTCACCCATGTCCCCCCCAGCACTATTTCTGCGACGCCTGGAACACGTTTGACGCGCTCATCGTGGTGGGCAGCGTGGTGGACATCGCTGTCACCGAGGTCAACGTGAGTGTCACCCCCCCTTGTTTGTGTCCCCTGCCTGCGGGGGGGGGTGTGGGGGTGACAGGGGTGTCCCCATTACCCCCGCACCCCCCGCTGTGTCCATCACGTCCGTCTGTCTGTCTCCACCGCCATCCATTCCATCTCGCGCCTGTGTGACAGAACGGGGGGCACGTCGGCGAGGTACGGCGGTGTCACCGGGCGGGGGGGTGACAATGTGAGGGTCCTTCTGACCCCCCCGTGTCCTCCCCCCAGAGCTCCGAGGACAGTTCCCGCATCTCCATCACCTTTTTCCGCCTGTTCCGCGTGATGCGGCTGGTGAAGCTGTTGTCCAAGGGCGAGGGGATCCGCACGCTGCTCTGGACCTTCGTCAAGTCCTTCCAGGTGGCCTTGGGGACATCGCGGGGAGGGTTGGGGACATGGCGAGGGGTTGGTGACACCCCCTCCTCGCTCTGTGTCCCCCCCCGCAAAGGCGCTGCCCTACGTCGCCCTCCTCATCGCCATGATCTTCTTCATCTACGCTGTCATCGGGATGCAGGTGGGACACGGGGGGGCCAGTGTCACCTCCGGGTGTCACCCCCCTGGTGTCACCCCCTCAGTGTCACCTCCTGGTGCCACCCCCTCGGTGTCACCCCCTGGTGTCACCTCTGGGTGTCACCACCCCAGTGTCACCTAGGGGTGTCACCCCCCCAGTGTCACCTCCTGGTGTCACCCCACCGGTGTCACCCCCCCAGTGTCACTTCTGGGTGTCACCCCCCTGGTCTCACTTCCCGTTGTCACCCTCCGGGTGTCACCCCCCTGGTGTCACCTACGGGTGTCATCCCCCCGGTGTCATCCCCTCAGTGTCACCTCCCCCCCGGTGTCACCTCCCCAGTGTCACCCCCCCCGGTGTCACCCTCCCAGTGTCACCTCTGGGTGTCACCCCCAGTGTCACCCCCCCTGGTGTCACCCCCCTGGTGTCATCTCCGGGTGTCACCCCCCTGGTGTCACCCCCTCTGTGTCACCTCCTGGTGTCACCCCCCCGGTGTCACTCCCCCAGTGTTGCCCCCCTGGTGTCACCCTCCTAGTGTCACCTCCTGGTGTCACCCCCCGGTGTCACCCGCTTTGTCCCCCCCGTGTCCCCAGACCTTTGGGAAGGTGGCGCTGCAGGACGGGACCCAAATCAACCGCAACAACAACTTCCAGACCTTCCCCCAGGCCGTGCTGCTGCTCTTCAGGTGGGGACGGCGGCTCCTATAGGCTCCATAGGTCCCTATAGGCTCTGCAAGGTCCCTATAGGATCTTGGAGGGGTCTCTGTAGGGTTTGGGGGGGTTCCTATGGGATCTAAGGGGGTCTCTATGGGGTCTGGGGGTCCCTGTGTTGGGACCCTGTGAACCACCCAGCCCGATAGGGGTCCATAGGGTGTCTATAGGGGTCCATAGGGTGTCTATAGGGTGTCCATAGGGTGTCTATAGGTGCACCACCGGGGAGGCGTGGCAGGAGGTGATGCTGGGGGTCAGGGGTGTTCTGGGGGAGCCCCATAGGGGTCTATAGAGTGTCCGTAGGGTGTCTATAGGGGTCCATAGGGTGTCTATAGGGTGTCTATAGGGTGTCTATAGGTGCGCCACGGGGGAGGCGTGGCAGGAGGTGACGCTGGCGGTCAGGGGGGTTCTGGGGGAGCCCCATAGGGGTCCATAGGGTGTCCATAGGGTGTCCATAGGGTATCTATAGGGTGTCCATAGGGTGTCTATAGGTGCGCCACGGGGGAGGCGTGGCAGGAGGTGATGCTGGGGGTCAGGGGGGTTCTGGGGGAGCCCCATAGGGGTCCATAGGGTATCTGTAGGGTGTCCATAGGGTATCTATAGGGTGTCCATAGGGTGTCCATAGGTGCGCCACGGGGGAGGCGTGGCAGGAGGTGATGCTGGCCAGCCTGCCGGGCAAGCGCTGTGACCCGGAGTCGGACGCGGGGCCGGGGGAGGAGTTCAGCTGCGGCAGCAACTTCGCCATCGTCTACTTCATCAGCTTCTTCATGCTCTGCGCCTTCCTGGTGAGCCCCACGGCGCCAGTGCTGCCCCACGGCAACGCTGCCCCACGGCAACGCTGCCCCATAGTGCCGCTGCCCCACAGCACTGCTGCCCCACGGCGCTGCTGCCCCACGGCCCCAGCTCAGCCCATAGCAACGTCAGCAGCAACAGCCCTGACCCATAGCGAGAGGCCCTGCCCTATAGCGAGAGCTCTGCCCCATAGCAACAGCCCTGACCCACAGTGACAGAGAGCCCTGACCCATAGTGACAGCCCTGCCCCATAGCGATATCACCTTCTCCATATCAACATCTGTGACCTATAGCCAGCAACCCTGCCCCACAGCAACATCCCTGCCCCATAGTGAGATCCCTGCCCCATTGCAAGACCCCCTGCCCCACAGCAACATCCCTGCCCCATAGTGAGATCCCTGCCCCATTGCAAGACCCCCTGCCCCACAACAACATCCATGCCCCACAGTGAGACCCCCTGCCCCATAGTGAGATCCCTTCCCCATTGCAAGACCCCCCTGCCCCATATCAACCCCTCTGCCCCACAGCAACATCCCTGCCCCATAGTGGGATCCCTGCCCCATACCAACCCCTCTGCCCCACATCTCCCCCCCAGATCATCAACCTCTTTGTGGCCGTCATCATGGACAACTTCGACTACCTGACGCGCGACTGGTCCATCCTGGGCCCCCACCACCTGGACGAGTTCAAGCGCGTCTGGTCCGAGTACGACCCGGCCGCCAGGTCCGTCCGGGTCAAGGGCGCCCTCAGGTCAAGGTCAAGGTCACGGTCAGGGTCACTGTTCCCCCCCCATCCCCCAGGGGCCGCATCAAGCACCTGGACGTGGTGACGCTGCTGCGGCGCATCCAGCCCCCCCTGGGCTTCGGGAAGCTCTGCCCGCACCGCGTGGCCTGCAAGGTCAGCCCCCCGAAACGGGGACCTTCCCGGACGCCTGGGTCCCTCCCCGGATGCCTGGGGCCCCATCCCAGACACCTGGGTCCCTCCCCGGATGCCTGGGTCCCCACCCCGGACGCCTGGGTCCCTTCCCGGACACCTGGGTCCCCTCTCCTGGACGCCTGGGTCCCTTGTCTGGACGCCTGGGTCCCTTTTCCAGGCGCCTGGGTCCCCTCCCCGGATGCCTGGGTCCCTTTCCCGGACACCTGACTCCCCTCCCCAGATACCTGGGTCCCCTCCCCGGACACCTGGGTCCTCTCTCCCAAATGCCTGGGTCCCCTCCCCGGATGCCTGGGTCCCCTCCCTGGATGCCTGGGTCCCTCAGCCACCTGGGTCCCCTCTTCAGCCACCTGGCTCCCCTCCCCGGACGCCTGGGTCCCCTCTCCGAGATACCTGGGTCCCCTCCACAGACACCTGCGTCCCCTCTCCCGGATGCCTGGGTCCCCATCCCGGATGCCTGGGTCCCTCAGCCACCTGGGTCCCCTCTTCAGCCACCTGGGTCCCCTCCCCGGACGCCTGGGTCCCTTCCTTTGATACCTGGGTCCCCTCTCCCGGACGCCTGGGTCCCTCAGCCACCTGGCTCCCCTCATCAGCCACCTGGCTCCCCTCTCCCGGACGCCTGGGTCCCCTCCCCGGACGCCTGGGTCCCTTCCCGCCCCCCCACTTTCCCGCTGTCCCCAGCGCCTGGTGGCCATGAACATGCCGCTCAACTCGGACGGCACCGTCACCTTCAACGCCACGCTGTTCGCCCTGGTGCGCACCTCCCTCCGCATCAAGACGGAAGGTCGGGCACCGCGGGGGGGGGGACGGACACGCAGACCCCCCCAGAACAATGTGGGGACACCCCATTGTGTGTGTGACCCCCCCATAAACAGGGAACCTGGACGTGGCCAACAAGGAGCTGCGCGCGGTCATCAAGAAGATCTGGAAGCGGACGAAGCCGAAGCTGCTGGACGAGGTCATTCCCCCCCCCGAGGGTCAGTAAAGGGGGGGGGCGTTATTTCACACCCCCCCACCCCCCTAAAATTGGGGGTCACCCCAAAAGAAATGAGGGTTTTACCCCCAAAATTGGAGGGTTCAGCTTAATAATGAAGGGGTTTTACCCCCAAAAAGGAGGGTTCATCTCAATAAGAAATAGGGGGTTTTACCCCCCCCAAAATACGAGGGGGGGGGTCATGTTCAAAAATAGAGGGGTTTTAAACCCCCCCCAAAAAAAGTGGGTTCACCCCCAAATCAATGGGGGTTCAACCCCTGAAAAAGGAGGGGTCACCTTCAATAATTAATGGGGTTTTTACCCCCCCCAAAAATGAGGGTTCACCCCCAAATAAAAGGCGGTTTTACCCCCCCAAAAAGGGGGGTTCACCTCAATAAGAAATAGGGTCTTTTACCCCAAAATAAGAAGGGTCACCCCCAAATAAATGGGGTGATCACCCCCCCCCCCCAAGAAAGGAGAGTTCACCTCAATAAGAAATAGGGGGTTTGCCCCCCAAAATTGGAGGGGGGGGGTCACACTCAATAATTGGGGGGTTCCCCCCCCCCCCAAAAGGAGGGATCACCCCTAAATAAATGGTGGTTTTTACCCCCCCAAAAAGGGGGGTTCACATTCACTAATTAAGGGGGTTTTACCCCCAAAAAGGGGGTTCACCTCAATAAGAAATCGGGGTTTTACCCCCCAAAATAGGAGGGTTCACTTTCAATAATTAAGGGGGTTTTACCCCCTCCCAAAAAAAGTGGGTTCACCCCCAAATAAATAGGGGTTTGTTCCCCCCCCCGCCCCGTTTTGGGAGAGTCCCTATTGTGGGGGTGTCCCCATTGTGGGGGTGTCCCCTTTATGGGGTCATCCCCCCATTCTGGGGGTGTCCCCATTCATGGGGGTGTCCCCCACATTCTGGGGGGTGTCCCCATTCATGGGGGTGTCTCCCACTTTGTGGGGGTGTCCCCCACATTCTGGGGGTGTCCCCATTGTGGGGGTGTCCCCTTTGTGGGGGTGTCCCCCCCGTTTTGGGGGTGTCCCCATTCATGGGGGTGTCCCCTTTGTGGGGTCGTCTCCCCCATTGTGGGGGTGTCCCCCCCGTTTTGGGGGTGTCCCCATTCATGGGGGTGTCCCCTTTGTGGGGTCGTCCCCCCCGTTCTGGGGGTGTCCCCATTGTGGGGGTGTCCCCATGGTGGGGGTGTCCCCTTTGTGGGGTCATCCCCCCCCATTCTGGGGGTGTCCCCATTGTGGGGGTGTCCCCTATTTGTGGGCGTGTCCCCCCATTGTGGGGGTGTCCCCCCCCCGTTTTGGGGTGTCGCTGACCCCCTGCCCCCCCCCAGAGGAGGAGGTGACCGTGGGCAAGTTCTACGCCACGTTCCTGATCCAGGACTATTTCCGCAAGTTCCGGCGGCGGAAGGAGCGGGGGGCGCTGGGGCCCAGCGCCCAGCCCAGCACCCAGAGCGCGCTGCAGGTGCGGCCCAGCGGGCACCCCGAAACGGGGGGGACCCCAAAACGGGGGGGACCCCAAAACGGGGGGGGTACACCCAAAACGAGGTGGGGGTACTGCCAAAATTAGGGGGGGGGGCTTAACACAAAATGAGGGGTTTTACCCCCCCAAAAGGAGGGTTCACCCCAAAAGAAATGGGGGGTGTCCCCCCCCCAAAAGGAGGGTTCACCCCCAAAAAGAAGGTGGTTGTTTTCCTCCCCCCCCCCCCGCCTCCAAAAGGAGGGTTCACCCTCCCAAAAAAGGGGGTTTTCCCACAAAAAAAAGGAGGGATCACCCCCAAAAGAAATGGGGGTTTTGCCCCCCCCCAAAAAGAGGGTTCACCCCCCAGAAAAGGGGTTTTTCCCCTCTCTAAAAGGTGGGTTCACCCCCCCCCCCAAAAAAAGGGGGTTTTTCCCACCAAAACAGGAGGGTTCACCCCCAAAAGAAATGGGGGTTTACCCCTCCAAAAGGCGGGTTCACCCCCCCAAAAGGGTTTTCCCACCAAAATGGAGGGTTCACCCCCCAAAAAAGTAGGGTTCACCCCAAAAAAGGCATTTTCCTACCAAAAAAAGAAGGGCTCACCCCCAAAAGAAATAGGGGTTTTTGCCCCCCCAAAAAGAGGGTTCACCCCAAAAGAATGGGGGGGAGTCCCCCCACAAAAGGAGGCTTCACCCCCCCACCCAAAAAAACCGGGGATTTACCCCCCAAAAATGGAGGGTTCACCCCCAAAAGCAATAGGGGTTTTGCCCCCCCCAAAAAAGGGAGGGTTCATGTTCAAAAATGGAGGGGTTTTCCCCCCAAAAAGGAGGGTTCACCCCAAAGAACTGGGGGTTTTTCCCCCCCCCCAAAAGGAGGGTGGTGCTGGGGGGTCACGGGGGGTGATTGGGGGGTTGACGTGTCCCCCCCGCCCCCCAGGCCGGCTGCAGTCGCTGCAGGCGCTGGGCCCCGAGATGCGCCGGGCGCTGAGCGGGGACCTGGAGCTGACGACAACGACCCCCCCGCGGCCAATGAGGAGGAGCGGCTGAGCTACGCCGTAAGCCACGCCCCCCGAGACACGCCCCTCCTGGACACGCCCCCTCCTGGCCACGCCCACTGACATGCTTCCCCAACCTGTCCCAGCCCCGTTCTGGCCTTGCCCCTCGGAGGCCACGCCCACTGCGCCCCACAGCCCCCGAGATGCTGCTTGGCTCCGCCCACAGCCCTTCTGGCCACTCCCCCCCCCCCAGAGAACACGCCCCTACTGTCACTACCCACAATTTGTCCCAGCCCCTTGTGGCCACGCCCCCGTGAAGCCACGCCCCCAACCTGTTCCAGCCCCCTTCTGGCCACGCCCCTCGGAAACCACACCCACTGCCCCCTGCAGGCCCCGAGATGTTCTTTGGCTCCATTCCCCACCCCATTTCTGGCCCCGCCTTCCCCCGAGGCCACGCCCACTGACACGCCCCTCTGCACACAGCCCCCAGAGACGCTCTACGGCTCCGCCCCCAGCCCCCCCGAGGAGCCCCCCCAGGACACCCCAACACCCACCGAGGGGGACGAACCCGCCCCCTGAACCAGGAGGGCACCCACAGAGGCAGCAGGTATCGGGGGGACACACACACACACACACAGACACACACACAGACTATGGTGGGGGGACACACACTATGGGGGGGGCACACACACACTATGGGGGTTCACACTATGGGGGGAGGGACACAAACGCACTATGGGGGGGGGACACACACAGTATGGGGGGGACACATACCAAAGGTGTTCCTGTGCAGGCACCGCTCGGAGCTGGGGGGGCAGGACGATCCCCCCCCCGGCCCCGGGCAGCCCGAGGAGGAGCCGGAGCCCCCGGCCCCGCGGCACCGCCGGGGGGGGCACAGGTACCGACGCCCCCGCTCCCCGAGGGTGGGATGGGGGTGATTTGGGGGGGAGGGGTCTCACCCACCCTGTCCCCTCCCCAGGGGGACCCTGCCCGCCCCCCACCCCCCGCGCTGGGTGGGGGAGGGGCCGCGGGGGGGGTCGCTGCCGCTGCCCCCCCGGCACGTGGCGCTGCACAACGGGACCCTGGAGGGACAACAGCTCAAGAGGCGCCGGCTCCTGCCGCCCACCCCGCGGGTACGGGAGGGGGGCGGGGCTAAGGGAAAGGGGCGGGGCTAATGGGGCGGGGCTTGCAGGGAGGGACGTGGTTGAAGGGGCGTGGCTAGGAGGGAGGGGGCGGTGCCTGCAGGAGGGGAGTGGCTTACAGAAAGGGGCAGTGAGTGCAGGGAGGGGCGGGACTTCCAGGGAAGGAGCATCGCGGGGGGGGGGGGGGGGGGTTTCCAACGAGAGGATGTGGCCTATGGGGAGGGGCTTAGCTAAGAGGGGGCGGGGCCTTTACGGAGGGGCGGGGGTTCCAGTGCTCCCCTCCTGATTGAATGTGTCCCCCCCACTCCATGTCCCCCCCCCCCGCTTTCCGCAGGCCGCAAACCCTCCTTCACCATCCAGTGCCTGCGGCGCCAGAGCAGCTGCGAGGACGAGCCCATCCCGGGCACCTACAACCCCTCGGGCCCCCCCGGCCCCGCGCGGCCGCAGGTACCACCACGTGTGACACGGGGATCGGGGGGGGGGGGACACACACACGCGTGTCACCCCCCCACACAAAACCCCCCCTTACTCCGCTCTCCGCACAGGGCTACGGCAGCTCCGACACCTGGCGCCTGGGGGGCTCCTCGCACGCCTGGGCGGCCGCCCCCCCCCCGCGGCCACGTCCTGTACGCGCCGCTCATCCTGCTGGAGGGCGGGGGAGGCGCGGGGGGGGCCGGCGGCGCCGGGGGGAGCCTCCCCCCGCTGTCCCGCTGGCTCCTGGGGGAGCAGCGCGGCGCCCCCGGGCCCTCCCGCCTGCGCGTCCCCTGCGGCTCCGGCGCCGCGCTGGCCCGCGGCTCCGCCGACAGCCTGGTGGAAGCCGTGAGTGCCGGGGTATGGGGGGGGGACACAAGGTTTGGGGGACACGCCGAGCGCGGTGGCAGCTCCTCGCGGCTCCCCCGCAGGTTCTCATCTCGGAAGGGTTGGGGCTGTTCGCCCGCGACCCCAAATTCGTGGCGGTGGCCAAACGCGAGATCGCGGACGCTTGCGACATGACCATGGACGAGATGGAGAGCGCGGCCGCCGACCTGCTCACCCGCCGCCGCTCCACCGGCCCCGCCCCCGGCCCCGGCCCCGCCCCCTCCGCCGCCGTTTACAGCGACGAGGAGCCGCTGCGCCCGCCCGCCGAGGACGAGCTGGCGGATGAGATGAGCTGCGTGGGCGGGGCCTGGGACCGCCACCAATGAACGGGCCGGGTGGGCGGGGCCTGGGGTCGGCACCAATGAAGGGGCAGTGCGGGCAGGGCCCTGCCCCCGAGGTTCAATGAATGAGCTGTGTGGGCGTGGCCTGATACTAGCCACGCCCCCTGCAACGAAACACCTGCCACCAATAACCGTTGTGTGTGGGCGGAGCCTAGGACTAGCCACGCCCCCCGGGCTGCAATAAACACCTGGAACCGGACTACCAGTGAACACTTGTGTGGGGGGGGGGGGGGGGAGTTCTGCTCAGAAAAGTCGATTTTAACCTCAGAAAAGGTGGATTTTGCCTCATGAGGTCACGCAGTTTTTTTTGGGGGGGGGGGCCATCCCATCCCCCCAATCACCCCAATCGCTTTTTAGCCTCCAAAGTTTAATAATAATAAAAAAATCATAATACAATAAAATAAGCCCCCCCCCCCCCATCCCCGCTACAAAGAGCCCGAGACTGTTAGTGTCGGCGGGGGGGGGGGGAGGGAACGGACGACACCCCCAATCCGCCCCCTCTGTGCCCCCACCCCCCCCCATCCTATAAAAAACCCGGTGCGAGGTGGGGGGGTGGGGGGGCCCTGCTGTGCTGGTTGGGGCGCCCCCCCCCACCCCGGTTTGGGGACCCCCCCATGTGTGTGTGTGACCCCCCCGGGCTCAACGGTACAAAGAAATCAACTCAAATAATTACATCGCGGGGGGGGGGACACGGGGGGAGCCCCCCCGCCCAGGCGAGGGGTCCTGGGGGTTGGGGGGGGGGGGGTCCTGATGGGGCCCCCCCCGCTGTGGCAGGAGCGTCCGGCTGAACTGGGGGCTCCGCGTCACGATTCCTGGGGGGGGGGGCACAGGTTGAACCCCCAAACCTCATGGGGAACCCCCACACTGATTTATACCACAGAACCCCCCCTCCGAGACAAAGTGGGAACCCCCATTACCCCCCATAGTCCATAACCCCCCATGAACCCCCTAAACCCAACCCCCCCATGACCCTCTTGCCCCCAAAACCCCCCATGACTCCCCCAAACCCCCCTTGTACCCCATAATCCCCCCCTAAATCCTCTTGTCCCCCCCCAGTACCCCATAACCCCCCCAACACCCTCTTACCCCATAAACCCCCCGACCCCCCCCAAATCGCCTCAGTGCCCATAACCCCCTATGACCCCCCCAAAACTCCCCATGACCCCCCCTGTACCCCCATAACCCCACATGACCCTTCCTCATGCCCCCCATAGCCCCCCAAACTCCAGGTGTCCCCCCCCATCTCACTCACCCCCGGGTGTGGGGGCCGGGTGGGGCGGGGGGGCTGTCTCGGGGTGTCCCCCCCCCCCTCGGGCCCCCGAATCCTCTTTGGCTCCAGCTCCTCCTTGGCCAGGGGGGGGAGGTCGCCCCGATCCCCCCCCCCGCCGTTTCCGACGCTTTTCGGGGTCCCGGCCCCGGGATCGGGCCCCCCGACGTTCCACCTGCTCCAGCTGGGGGGGGGGACAGCCCATTAGTGACACCCCCCAAAAAGGAACTAATTGGGGGGGGGACGACACAGACCTCCTGAAGTTTGGGGTCCCCAGGGCGGTTTGGGCAGTTTTGGGGACACTTTGGGGCAATTTGGGGTCCCCAGGCTCATTTAGGGCAATTTTGGGGCCACTTCGGGGCAATTTTGGGGTCTCCAGGGTCATTTTGGGGCAGTTTTGGGGCCACTTTGGGGCAGTTCTGGGGACACTCTGGGGCCAATTCTGGGGTCCCCAGGGTCATTTTGGGGCAATTTTGGGGTCTCCAAGGTGCCGGGATCAATTTTGGGGTCCCCAAGGCGCTGGGATCAATTCTGGGGCCACTTTGGGGCAGTTCTGGGGACACTTCAGGTTAGTTTTGGGGTCCCCAAGGTCACCTTGGGGCAGTTTTGGGGTCCCCAGGGTCATTTTGGGGCAGTTCTGGGGCCACCTCGAGTCAGTTTTGGGGTCCTCAGGGTAGTTTGGGGCAATTTTGGGGTCCCCAGGGTCATTTGGGGGCAATTTTGGGGCCACTTGGGTCAGTTTTGGTGTCCCCAGGGTGGTTGGGATCAATTCTGGGGCCACTTTGGGGCAGCTCTGGGGCCACCTCGAGTCAGTTTTGGGGTCCCCAGGGTCATTTGGGGCAGTTTTGGGGACACTTCAGGTCAGTTTTGGGGTCCCAGGGTCACCTTGGGGCAGTTTTGGGGTCCCAGGGTCATTTTGGGCAGCTCTGGGGCCACCTCGAGTCAGTTTTGGGGTCCCCAGGGTCATCTGGGGCAGTTTGGGGCCACCTCGAGTCAGTTTTGGGTCCCTGGGTTAGTCGGGGGCAATTTTGGGGTCCCCAGGGTCATTTGGGGCAGTTCTGGGGCCAGTTTTGGGGTCCCCGGGGCGGTTGGGATCAATTCTGGGGCCACTTTGGGGCAGTTTCGGTGGTCCCCAGGGTCCTTTGTGCGTCCCCGCTGTGACCCTGGGGACGTGACCCGGGGCCGGGGGTGGCCCGGGGGGCGTTTTTGGGGCGCCGGGTCCCCGATACCTCGAGGAGCAGGCGGAAAGAGCGGCAGCGGGGGCGGGCGGGCGGCCTGCAGGAGGCGCCAGATGCTGGTGGCCTCGTCCAGGGTCACCTCCAGCAGGTCGCCCTCCATCATCAGCTCCTCCAGCGCCCGGCGCGCGCCCTCGGGCAGCTCCAGCACCGGGCCCTGCAGCCGCTCCAGCTCTGCGGGGACAGCGCCACGTCAGGGGACACGGGGACAAGGGGGACAGTGGGGACAAGGGGACAGTGGGGACAAGGGGACAGTGGGGCAAGGGGGACAAGGGGACAGTGGTCACAGGGCGTTGGGGACAACATAGGGGGCTCAGCACCTCCAGCTCTGGAGGGATCCCTGTGCTTGGAGTGGATCTATAGGAACCACAGGGGATCTATAGGAGCCACAGGGGATCCATTGGGTTCCACAGTGTCCCCTGTGCTAACAGTGGATCTATAGGAGCCACAGGGGATCCAGTGGTCTCTACAGTGTCCCCTGTGCTAACAGTGGATCTATAGGAGCCACAGGGGATCCAGTGGTCTCTACAGTGTCCCCTGTGCTCACAGTGGATCTATAAGAGCCACAGGTGATCCAGTGGGTTCCACAGCGACCCCTGTGCTCAGCGTGGATCTATAGAACCCACAGTGGATCTACAGGAGCCACAGGGGATCCAGTGGGTTCCACAGTGTCTCCTGTGCTCAGAGTGGATCCATAGGAGCCACAGGGGATCTATAGGAGCCACAGGGGATCCAGTGGGTCCCACAGTGTCTCCTGTGCTCAGAGTGGATCCATAGGAGCCACACTGGATCTATAGAACCCACAGGGGATCCAGTGGGTCCCACAGTGTCTCCTGTGCTCAGAGTGGATCCATAGGAGCCACACTGGATCTATAGAACCCACAGGGGATCCAGTGGGCTCTACAGTGTCCCCTGTGCTCTGAGGGGATCTATAGGAGCCACAGGGGATCCAGTGGGTTCCACAGTGTCTCCTGTGCTCACAGCGGATCTACAGGAGCCACAGGGGATCCAGTAGGTTCCACGGTGACCCCTGTGCTCACAGTGGATCTATATAGAACCCACAGGGGATCCAGTGGGTCCACAGTGTCCCCTGTGCTCTGAAGGGATCTATAGGAGCCACAGGGGATCCAGTGGGTCCACAGTGTCCCCTGTGCTCTGAAGGGATCTATATGAGCCACCGGGGATCCAGTGGGTTCCACAGCGCCCCCTGTGCTCAGAATGGATCTATATGAGCCACCGGGGATCCAGTGGGTTCCACAGCGTCCCCTGTGCTCCGAGTGGATCCATAGGACCCACAGGGGATCCAGTCGATCCCGCCACCCTCCCAGTGACTCTCCAGGGTCCCTGGTGGATCCCCAGGGGCTGTGGGGATCCGGTGGGTCCCAGAGGATCCCCCGCTCACCCGAGGCCAGGGGCCGGTTCTTCTCCGGACTGGGGGCGTCACCGTTCTCCACCGACACCTGGGGGGGCAACGGCATCGGGGGGCAGTTTGGCCTCCCCCTATAGCCCCTATACACCCCAGACCTTCCCCTATAGCCCCTATACACCCGAGAGCTCCCCCTATAGCCCCTATACACCCGAGAGCTCCCCCTATAGCCCCTATACACCCCAGACCTTCCCCTATAGCCCCTATACACCCCAGACCTCCCCCTATAGCCCCTATACACCCCAGAGCTCCTGTACCGCCCTTATAGCCCCCATACCTCCACCTCCAGCCCATATGCTCCCCTTACATCCCACATACCTCCCCCTATATCCCCATACCTTGGTCTGCTCGTTGCAGCTGGCCTCCCTGAGCCCCTATACCCCCCTATAGCCCACACAGCCCCCTCTATACCCCCCATAGTGCCCCTATAGCCCCCGTACCTTGGTCTGCTCGTTGCAGCTGGCCTCCCTGAGCCCCTATACCCCCCTATAGCCCCCATACGCCTCCCATAGTGCCCCTATAGCCCCCATACCTTGGTCTGCTCGTTGCAGCTGGCCTCCCTGAGCCCCTATACCCCCCTATAGCCCCCATACGCCTCCCATACTGCCCCTATAGCCCCTATACCTTGGTCTGCTCGTTGCAGCTGGCCTCCCTGAGCCCCTATACCCCCCTATACCCCCCTATACCCCCATACAACCCCTATAGCCCCCATACCTTGGTCTGCTCGTTGCAGCTGGCCTCCCTGAGCCCCTATACCCCCCTATACCCCCCATACGCCTCCCATAGTGCCCCTATAGCCCCCGTACCTTGGTCTGCTCGTTGCAGCTGGCCTCCCTGAGCGCCCCCCCGGCTCCGTCGCCCCCCGCGGCCGCTCCTCCTCCTCCTCCTCCTCCTCCTCCCCCCCCCGCCCGGGGGTGCCTCATCCCCTCCAGTCGCTGGAGGGCGGCGGAAAGTTCCGGAGCGGCCAGGAGGCGGCGGGCGCGGTCCTGCCAGGTGATGGCGCGCTCGGTCAGGCACTGCAGCGCCTCCCCTCGGGCAGCCGCACCGGCAGCTTCTGCAGCGCCACCAGCAGCGCCAGGATGGTCTCGAGGCGCGGGCGGCGCGAGCGCTGGCACAGCGGGCACAGGAACTTGGCGTCCCACTCCCACCAGGCCGGGGGGGGCGGCGCGGGTTTCTGGAGGGGGGGCAGGCGCGGGCAGGAGACGCAGGCGCCGTGGAACCAGTCGCGGCACAGCTGGCACTGCAGCATGGCGGGGGTGGCGGGGCCGCGGCACAGGCAGGACGGGGGGCCCGGCGCCGGGGGGGCGGGTTTCTGGGCGTTGGCGCGGCGCAGGCGCAGCATGCCCTCCGTCTCCTTCTGCTCGCCCTCCTTGAACGCCAGGATCTGCGGGGGGGGGAAATGGGGGGGGAAATGGGGGTTATTGGGGGAAAAGGGGGGGGAATTGGGGGGAGAAATGGGGGGAGAAATGGGGGTTATTGGGGGGGAGAAATGGGGGTTATTGGGGGGAAATGGGTGGGGGAGAAATGGGGAGAAATGGGGAGGAGAGAATTGGGGGGTTATTGGGGGGAAATGGGGAGGAATGGGGGGTTGGGAGAAATGGGGGGGGAGAAATGGGGGGGGGAGAAATGGGGGGGGAGAGAGAATTGGGGGGTTATTGGGGGGTTATTGGGGGGAAATGGAGAATTAGGGGGAGAAATGTGGGGGAGAGAATTGGGGGGTTATTGGGGGGAATGGAGGGAGAAATGGGGGGTTAGGGGGGAATGGGGAGGGTAATGGGGATGGGGGTTATTGGGGGGTTATTGGGGGGAAATGGAGGGGAGATGGAAAATGGGGGTTATTGTGGGGAAATGGGGGGGAGATAATTGGGGGGGGTATTGGGGGAAATGGGAGGGAGAAATGGGGGGTTAGGAGGGAATGGGG
>NW_028117310.1:0-48701 GCF_964273445.1 Streptopelia decaocto | reverse complement strand
AAGCTTCAACAGAATTTCAACAATTTTGAGAGGGATTTGAAAAGTTTCAATGGGAATGGGAAGAATTGGGACAAAAATTGGAAATTTTTTCAGGGACTTTGAAAAAATTTCAACTGGAATTTTAGCCATTTTTTGACGTGAAATTGTAAACATGTGGCCACGGATTTTGAAAATTCTAGAGAGAATTTTAAAAGCTTCAACAGAATTTCAACAATTTTGAGAGGGATTTGAAAAGTTTCAATGGGAATGGGAAGAATTGGGACAAAAAATGGAAAATTTTTAAGGGACTTTGAAAAAATTTCAACTGGAATTTTAGCAATTTTTTGACGTGAAATTGTAAACATGTGGCCATGGATTTTGAAAATTCTAGAGAGAATTTTTAAAAGCTTCAAAGAGAATTTCAACAATTTTGAGAGGGATTTGAAAAGTTTCAATGGGAATGGGAAGAATTGGGACAAAAAATTGGAAAATTTTTCAGGGACTTTGAAAAAATTTCAACTGGAATTTTAGCCATTTTTTGATGTGAAATTGTAAACATGTGGCCATGGATTTGGAAAATTCTAGAGAGAATTTTAAAAGCTTCAAGAGAATTTCAACAATTTTGAGAGGGATTTGAAAAGTTCAATGGGAATGGGAAGAATTGGGACAAAAATTGGAAAATTTTTAAGGGACTTTGAAAAAATTTCAACTGGAATTTTAGCCATTTTTTGACGTGAAATTGTAAACATGTGGCCATGGATTTTGGAAAAATTCTAGAGAGAATTTTAAAAGCTTCAACAGAATTTCAACAATTTTGAGAGGGATTTGAAAAGTTTCAATGGGAATGGGAAGAATTGGGACAAAAATTGGAAAATTTTTAAGGGACTTTGAAAAAATTTCAACTGGAATTTTAGCATTTTTTTTACGTGAAATTGTGAACATGTGGACATGGATTTTGAAAATTCTAGAGAGAATTTTAAAAGCTTCAACAGAATTTCAACAATTCTGAGAGGGATTTGAAAAGTTTCAATGGGAATGGGAAGAATTGGGACAAAAATTGGAAAATTTTTAAGGGACTTTGAAAAAATTTCAACTGGAATTTTAGCAATTTTTTGACGTGAAATTGTAAACATGTGGACATGGATTTTGAAAATTCTAGAGAGAATTTTAAAAGCTTCAAGAGAATTTCAACAATTTTGAGAGGGATTTGAAAAGTTTCAATGGGAATGGGAAGAATTGGGACAAAAATTGGAAAATTTTTAAGGGACTTTGAAAAAATTTCAACTGGAATTTTAGCAAATTTTTTACGTGAAATTGTAAACATGTGGACATGGATTTTGAAAATTCTAGAGAGAATTTTAAAAGCTTCAACAGAATTTCAACAATTTTGAGAGGGATTTGAAAAGTTTCAATGGGAATGGGAAGAATTGGGACAAAAATTGGAAATTTTTTAAGGGACTTTGAAAAAATTTCAACTGGAATTTTAGCCATTTTTTGACGTGAAATTGTAAACATGTGGACATGGATTTTGAAAATTCTAGAGAGAATTTTAAAAGCTTCAAGAGAATTTCAACAATTTTGAGAGGGATTTGAAAAGTTTCAATGGGAATGGGAAGAATTGGGACAAAAATTGGAAAATTTTTAAGGGACTTTGAAAAAATTTCAACTGGAATTTTAGCAATTTCTTGACGTGAAATTGTAAACATGTGGCCACGGATTTTGAAAGTTCTAGAGAGAATTTTAAAAGCTTCAAGAGAATTTCAACAATTTTGAGAGGGATTTGAAAAGTTTCAATGGGAATGGGAAGAATTGGGACAAAAATTGGAAAATTTTTAAGGGACTTTGAAAAAATTTCAACTGGAATTTTAGCCATTTTTTGACGTGAAATTGTAAACATGTGGACATGGATTTTGAAAATTCTAGAGAGAATTTTAAAAGCTTCAAGAGAATTTCAACAATTCTGAGAGGGATTTGAAAAGTTTCAATGGGAATGGGAAGAATTGGGACAAAAATTGGAAAATTTTTAAGGGACTTTGAAAAAATTTCAACTGGAATTTTAGCCATTTTTTGACGTGAAATTGTAAACATGTGGCCATGGATTTTGAAAATTCTAGAGAGAATTTTAAAAGCTTCAAGAGAATTTCAACAATTTTGAGAGGGATTTGAAAAGTTTCAATGGGAATGGGAAGAATTGGGACAAAAATTGGAAAATTTTTAAGGGACTTTGAAAAATTTCAACTGGAATTTTAGCCATTTTTTGACGTGAAATTGTAAACATGTGGCCATGGATTTTGAAAATTCTAGAGAGAATTTTAAAAGCTTCAAGAGAATTTCAACAATTTTGAGAGGGATTTGAAAAGTTTCAATGGGAATGGGAAGAATTGGGACAAAAATTGGAAAATTTTTAAGGGACTTTGAAAAAATTTCAACTGGAATTTTAGCCATTTTTTTATGTGAAATTGTAAACATGTGGCCATGGATTTTGAAAATTCTAGAGAGAATTTTAAAACCTTCAACAGAATTTCAACAATTCTGAGAGGGATTTGAAAAGTTTCAATGGGAATGGGAAGAATTGGGACAAAAATTGGAAAATTTTTAAGGGACTTTGAAAAAATTTCAACTGGAATTTTAGCCATTTTTTTACGTGAAATTGTAAACATGTGGCCATGGATTTTGAAAATTCTAGAGAGAATTTTAAAAGCCTCAGAGAATTTCAACAATTTTGAGAGGGATTTGAAAAGTTTCAATGGGAATGGGAAGAATTGGGACAAAATTGGAAAATTTTTAAGGGACTTTGAAAAAATTTCAACTGGAATTTTAGCCATTTTTTGACGTGAAATTGTAAACATGTGGCCATGGATTTTGAAAATTCTAGAGAGAATTTTAAAAGCTTCAAGAGAATTTCAACAATTTTGAGAGGGATTTGAAAAGTTTCAATGGGAATGGGAAGAATTGGGACAAAAATTGGAAAATTTTTAAGGGACTTTGAAAAAATTTCAACTGGAATTTTAGCCATTTTTGACGTGAAATTGTAAACATGTGGCCATGGATTTTGAAAATTCTAGAGAGAATTTTAAAAGCTTCAACAGAATTTCAACAATTTTGAGAGGGATTTGAAAAGTTTCAATGGGAATGGGAAGAATTGGGACAAAAATTGGAAAATTTTTAAGGGACTTTGAAAAAATTTCAACTGGAATTTTAGCAAATTTTTTACGTGAAATTGTAAACATGTGGACATGGATTTTGAAAATTCTAGAGAGAATTTTAAAAGCTTCAACAGAATTTCAACAATTTTGAGAGGGATTGAAAAGTTTCAATGGGAATGGGAAGAATTGGGACAAAAATTGGAAATTTTTTAAGGGACTTTGAAAAAATTTCAACTGGAATTTTAGCCATTTTTTGACGTGAAATTGTAAACATGTGGACATGGATTTTGAAACTTCTAGAGAGAATTTTAAAAGCTTCAAGAGAATTTCAACAATTTTGAGAGGGATTTGAAAAGTTTCAATGGGAATGGGAAGAACTGGGACAAAAATTGGAAAATTTTTAAGGGACTTTGAAAAAAATTTCAACTGGAATTTTAGCCATTTTTTGACGTGATATTGTAAACATGTGGCCACGGATTTTGAAAGTTCTAGAGAGAATTTTAAAAGCTTCAAGAGAATTTCAACAATTTTGAGAGGGATTTGAAAAGTTTCAATGGGAATGGGAAGAATTGGGACAAAAATTGGAAAATTTTTAAGGGACTTTGAAAAAATTTCAACTGGAATTTTAGCCATTTTTTGACGTGAAATTGTAAACATGTGGACATGGATTTTGAAAATTCTAGAGAGAATTTTAAAAGCTTCAAGAGAATTTCAACAATTTTGAGAGGGATTTGAAAAGTTTCAATGGGAATGGGAAGAATTGGGACAAAAATTGGAAAATTTTTAAGGGACTTTGAAAAAATTTCAACTGGAATTTTAGCCATTTTTTGACGTGAAATTGTAAACATGTGGCCATGGATTTTGAAAATTCTAGAGAGAATTTTAAAAGCTTCAAGAGAATTTCAACAATTTTGAGAGGGATTTGAAAAGTTTCAATGGGAATGGGAAGAATTGGGACAAAAATTGGAAAATTTTTAAGGGACTTTGAAAAAATTTCAACTGGAATTTTAGCAATTTTTTGACGTGAAATTGTAAACATGTGGCCACGGATTTTGAAAGTTCTAGAGAGAATTTTAAAAGCTTCAACAGAATTTCAACAATTTTGAGAGGGATTTGAAAAGTTTCAATGGGAATGGGAAGAATTGGGACAAAAATTGGAAAATTTTTCAGGGACTTTGAAAAAATTTCAACTGGAATTTTAGCCATTTTTTGACGTGAAATTGTAAACATGTGGCCATGGATTTTGAAAATTCTAGAGAGAATTTTAAAAGCTTCAACAGAATTTCAACAATTTTGAGAGGGATTTGAAAAGTTTCAATGGGAATGGGAAGAATTGGGACAAAAATTGGAAAATTTTAAGGGACTTTGAAAAAAATTTCAACTGGAATTTTAGCCATTTTTTGACGTGAAATTGTAAACATGTGGCCATGGATTTTGAAAATTCTAGAGAGAATTTTAAAACCTTCAACAGAATTTCAACAATTTTGAGAGGGATTTGAAAAGTTTCAATGGGAATGGGAAGAATTGGGACAAAATTGGAAAATTTTTAAGGGACTTTGAAAAAATTTCAACTGGAATTTTAGCCATTTTTTGACGTGAAATTGTAAACATGTGGCCATGGATTTTGAAAATTCTAGAGAGAATTTTAAAAGCCTCAGAGAATTTCATCAATTTTGAGAGGGATTTGAAAAGTTTCAATGGGAATGGGAAGAATTGGGACAAAAATTGGAAAATTTTTAAGGGACTTTGAAAAAATTTCAACTGGAATTTTAGCCATTTTTTGACGTGAAATTGTAAACATGTGGCCATGGATTTTGAAAATTCTAGAGAGAATTTTAAAAGCTTCAAGAGAATTTCAACAATTTTGAGAGGGATTTGAAAAGTTGCAATGGGAATGGGAAGAATTGGGACAAAAGAAAATTTTTAAGGGACTTTGAAAAAATTTCAACTGGAATTTTAGCCATTTTTTGACGTGAAATTGTAAACATGTGGCCATGGATTTTGAAAATTCTAGAGAGAATTTTAAAAGCTTCAACAGAATTTCAACAATTTTGAGAGGGATTTGAAAAGTTTCAATGGGAATGGGAAGAATTGGGACAAAAATTGGAAAATTTTTAAGGGACTTTGAAAAAATTTCAACTGGAATTTTAGCAATTTTTTGACGTGAAATTGTAAACATGTGGCCATGGATTTTGAAAGTTCTAGAGAGAATTTTAAAAGCTTCAAGAGAATTTCAACAATTTTGAGAGGGATTTGAAAAGTTTCAATGGGAATGGGAAGAATTGGGACAAAAATTGGAAAATTTTTAAGGGACTTTGAAAAAATTTCAACTGGAATTTTAGCAATTTTTTGACGTGAAATTGTAAACATGTGGCCACGGATTTTGAAAGTTCTAGAGAGAATTTTAAAAGCTTCAACAGAATTTCAACAATTTTGAGAGGGATTTGAAAAGTTTCAATGGGAATGGGAAGAATTGGGACAAAAATTGGAAAATTTTTAAGGGACTTTGAAAAAATTTCAACTGGAATTTTAGCCATTTTTTGACGTGAAATTGTAAACATGTGGACATGGATTTTGAAAATTCTAGAGAGAATTTTAAAAGCTTCAAGAGAATTTCAACAATTTTGAGAGGGATTTGAAAAGCTTCAATGGGAATGGGAAGAATTGGGACAAAAATTGGAAAATTTTTAAGGGACTTTGAAAAAATTTCAACTGGAATTTTAGCCATTTTTTGACGTGAAATTGTAAACATGTGGCCACGGATTTTGAAAGTTCTAGAGAGAATTTTAAAAGCTTCAAGAGAATTTCAACAATTTTGAGAGGGATTTGAAAAGTTTCAATGGGAATGGGAAGAATTGGGACAAAAATTGGAAAATTTTTAAGGGACTTTGAAAAAATTTCAACTGGAATTTTAGCAATTTTTTGACGTGAAATTGTAAACATGTGGACATGGATTTTGAAAATTCTAGAGAGAATTTTAAAAGTTTCAAGAGAATTTCAACAATTTTGAGAGGGATTTGAAAAGTTTCAATGGGAATGGGAAGAATTGGGACAAAAATTGGAAAATTTTTAAGGGACTTTGAAAAAATTTCAACTGGAATTTTAGCCATTTTTTGACGTGAAATTGTAAACATGTGGCCATGGATTTTGAAAATTCTAGAGAGAATTTTAAAAGCTTCAAGAGAATTTCAACAATTTTGAGAGGGATTTGAAAAGTTTCAATGGGAATGGGAAGAATTGGGACAAAAATTGGAAAATTTTTAAGGGACTTTGAAAAAATTTCAACTGGAATTTTAGCAATTTTTTGACGTGAAATTGTAAACATGTGGCCACGGATTTTGAAAGTTCTAGAGAGAATTTTAAAAGCTTCAACAGAATTTCAACAATTTTGAGAGGGATTTGAAAAGTTTCAATGGGAATGGGAAGAATTGGGACAAAAATTGGAAAATTTTTAAGGGACTTTGAAAAAATTTCAACTGGAATTTTAGCCATTTTTTGACGTGAAATTGTAAACATGTGGCCATGGATTTTGAAAATTCTAGAGAGAATTTTAAAAGCTTCAACAGAATTTCAACAATTCTGAGAGGGATTTGAAAAAGTTTCAATGGGAATGGGAAGAATTGGGACAAAAATTGGAAAATTTTTAAGGGACTTTGAAAAAATTTCAACTGAATTTTAGCCATTTTTTGACGTGAAATTGTAAACATGTGGACATGGATTTTGAAAATTCTAGAGAGAATTTTAAAAGCCTCAGAGAATTTCAACAATTTTGAGAGGGATTTGAAAAGTTTCAATGGGAATGGGAAGAATTGGGACAAAAATTGGAAAATTTTTAAGGGACTTTGAAAAAATTTCAACTGGAATTTTAGCCATTTTTTGACGTGAAATTGTAAACATGTGGCCATGGATTTTGAAAATTCTAGAGAGAATTTTAAAAGCTTCAAGAGAATTTCAACAATTTTGAGAGGGATTTGAAAAGTTTCAATGGGAATGGGAAGAATTGGGACAAAAATTGGAAAATTTTTAAGGGACTTTGAAAAAATTTCAACTGGAATTTTAGCCATTTTTTGACGTGAAATTGTAAACATGTGGACATGGATTTTGAAAATTCTAGAGAGAAGTTTAAAACCTTCAACAGAATTTCAACAATTCTGAGAGGGATTTGAAAAGTTTCAATGGGAATGGGAAGAATTGGGACAAAAATTGGAAAATTTTTAAGGGACTTTGAAAAAATTTCAACTGGAATTTTAGCCGTTTTTTTACGTGAAATTGTAAACATGTGGCCATGGATTTTGAAAATTCTAGAGAGAATTTTAAAAGCCTCAGAGAATTTCAACAATTTTGAGAGGGATTTGAAAAGTTTCAATGGGAATGGGAAGAATTGGGACAAAAATTGGAAAATTTTTAAGGGACTTTGAAAAAATTTCAACTGGAATTTTAGCCATTTTTTTATGTGAAATTGTAAACATGTGGACATGGATTTGGAAAATTCTAGAGAGAATTTTAAAAGCTTCAAGAGAATTTCAACAATTTTGAGAGGGATTTGAAAAGTTTCAATGGGAATGGGAAGAATTGGGACAAAAATTGGAAAATTTTTAAGGGACTTTGAAAAAATTTCAACTGGAATTTTAGCCATTTTTGACGTGAAATTGTAAACATGTGGCCACGGATTTTGAAAATTCTAGAGAGAATTTTAAAAGCTTCAACAGAATTTCAACAATTTTGAGAGGGATTTGAAAAGTTTCAATGGGAATGGGAAGAATTGGGACAAAAATTGGAAAATTTTAAGGGACTTTGAAAAAATTTCAACTGGAATTTTAGCAATTTTTTGACGTGAAATTGTAAACATGTGGCCATGGATTTTGAAAATTCTAGAGAGAATTTTTAAAGCTTCAAGAGAATTTCAACAATTTTGAGAGGGATTTGAAAAGTTTCAATGGGAATGGGAAGAATTGGGACAAAAATTGGAAAATTTTTAAGGGACTTTGAAAAAATTTCAACTGGAATTTTAGCAATTTTTTGACGTGAAATTGTGAACATGTGGCCACGGATTTGAAAGTTCTAGAGAGAATTTTAAAATCTTCAACAGAATTTCAACAATTTTGAGAGGGATTTGAAAAGTTTCAATGGGAATGGGAAGAATTGGGACAAAAATTGGAAAATTTTTAAGGGACTTTGAAAAAATTTCAACTGGAATTTTAGCAAATTTTTTACGTGAAATTGTGAACATGTGGACATGGATTTTGAAAATTCTAGAGAGAATTTTAAAAGCTTCAACAGAATTTCAACAATTTTGAGAGGGATTTGAAAAGTTTCAATGGGAATGGGAAGAATTGGGACAAAAATTGGAAAATTTTAAGGGACTTTGAAAAAATTTCAACTGGAATTTTAGCCATTTTTTTATGTGAAATTGTAAACATGTGGACATGGATTTTGAAAATTCTAGAGAGAATTTTAAAAGCTTCAACAGAATTTCAACAATTTTGAGAGGGATTTGAAAAGTTTCAATGGGAATGGGAAGAATTGGGACAAAAATTGGAAAATTTTTAAGGGACTTTGAAAAAATTTCAACTGGAATTTTAGCAATTTTTTGACGTGAAATTGTAAACATGTGGACATGGATTTTGAAAATTCTAGAGAGAATTTTAAAAGCTTCAAGAGAATTTCAACAATTTTGAGAGGGATTTGAAAAGTTTCAATGGGAATGGGAAGAATTGGGACAAAAATTGGAAAATTTTTAAGGGACTTTGAAAAAATTTCAACTGGAATTTTAGCCATTTTTTGACGTGAAATTGTAAACATGTGGACATGGATTTTGAAAATTCTAGAGAGAATTTTAAAAGCTTCAACAGAATTTCAACAATTTTGAGAGGGATTTGAAAAGTTTCAATGGGAATGGGAAGAATTGGGACAAAAATTGGAAAATTTTAAGGGACTTTGAAAAAATTTCAACTGGAATTTTAGCCATTTTTTTATGTGAAATTGTAAACATGTGGACATGGATTTTGAAAATTCTAGAGAGAATTTTAAAAGCTTCAACAGAATTTCTACGATTTTGAGAGGGGTTTGAAAAGTTTCAATCGGAATGGGAAGAATTGGGACAAAAATTGGAAAATTTTTAAGGGACTTTGAAAAAATTTCAACTGGAATTTTAGCCATTTTTTGACGTGAAATTGTAAACATGTGGCCATGGATTTTGAAAATTCTAGAGAGAATTTTAAAAGCTTCAAGAGAATTTCAACAATTTTGAGAGGGATTTGAAAAGTTTCAATGGGAATGGGAAGAATTGGGACAAAAATTGGAAAATTTTTAAGGGACTTTGAAAAAATTTCAACTGGAATTTTAGCCATTTTTTGACGTGAAATTGTAAACATGTGGCCATGGATTTTGAAAATTCTAGAGAGAATTTTAAAACCTTCAACAGAATTTCAACAATTCTGAGAGGGATTTGAAAAGTTTCAATGGGAATGGGAAGAATTGGGACAAAAATTGGAAAATTTTTAAGGGACTTTGAAAAAATTTCAACTGGAATTTTAGCCATTTTTTTACGTGAAATTGTAAACATGTGGCCATGGATTTTGAAAATTCTAGAGAGAATTTTAAAAGCCTCAGAGAATTTCAACAATTTTGAGAGGGATTTGAAAAGTTTCAATGGGAATGGGAAGAATTGGGACAAAAATTGGAAAATTTTTAAGGGACTTTGAAAAAATTTCAACTGGAATTTTAGCCATTTTTTGACGTGAAATTGTAAACATGTGGCCATGGATTTTGAAAATTCTAGAGAGAATTTTAAAAGCTTCAACAGAATTTCAACAATTTTGAGAGGGATTTGAAAAGTTTCAATGGGAATGGGAAGAATTGGGACAAAAATTGGAAATTTTTTAAGGGACTTTGAAAAAATTTCAACTGGAATTTTAGCCATTTTTTGACGTGAAATTGTAAACATGTGGACATGGATTTTGAAAATTCTAGAGAGAAGTTTAAAACCTTCAACAGAATTTCAACAATTCTGAGAGGGATTTGAAAAGTTTCAATGGGAATGGGAAGAATTGGGACAAAAATTGGAAAATTTTTAAGGGACTTTGAAAAAATTTCAACTGGAATTTTAGCCGTTTTTTTACGTGAAATTGTAAACATGTGGCCATGGATTTTGAAAATTCTAGAGAGAATTTTAAAAGCCTCAGAGAATTTCAACAATTTTGAGAGGGATTTGAAAAGTTTCAATGGGAATGGGAAGAATTGGGACAAAAATTGGAAAATTTTTAAGGGACTTTGAAAAAATTTCAACTGGAATTTTAGCCATTTTTTGACGTGAAATTGTAAACATGTGGACATGGATTTGGAAAATTCTAGAGAGAATTTTAAAAGCTTCAAGAGAATTTCAACAATTTTGAGAGGGATTTGAAAAGTTTCAATGGGAATGGGAAGAATTGGGACAAAAATTGGAAAATTTTTAAGGGACTTTGAAAAAATTTCAACTGGAATTTTAGCCATTTTTTGACGTGAAATTGTAAACATGTGGCCACGGATTTTGAAAATTCTAGAGAGAATTTTAAAAGCTTCAACAGAATTTCAACAATTTTGAGAGGGATTTGAAAAGTTTCAATGGGAATGGGAAGAATTGGGACAAAAATTGGAAAATTTTTAAGGGACTTTGAAAAAATTTCAACTGGAATTTTAGCAATTTTTTGACGTGAAATTGTAAACATGTGGCCATGGATTTTGAAAATTCTAGAGAGAATTTTTAAAGCTTCAAGAGAATTTCAACAATTTTGAGAGGGATTTGAAAAGTTTCAATGGGAATGGGAAGAATTGGGACAAAAATTGGAAAATTTTTAAGGGACTTTGAAAAAATTTCAACTGGAATTTTAGCAATTTTTTGACGTGAAATTGTGAACATGTGGCCACGGATTTTGAAAGTTCTAGAGAGAATTTTAAAAGCTTCAACAGAATTTCAACAATTTTGAGAGGGATTTGAAAAGTTTCAATGGGAATGGGAAGAATTGGGACAAAAATTGGAAAATTTTTAAGGGACTTTGAAAAAATTTCAACTGGAATTTTAGCAAATTTTTTACGTGAAATTGTGAACATGTGGACATGGATTTTGAAAATTCTAGAGAGAATTTTAAAAGCTTCAACAGAATTTCAACAATTTTGAGAGGGATTTGAAAAGTTTCAATGGGAATGGGAAGAATTGGGACAAAAATTGGAAAATTTTAAGGGACTTTGAAAAAATTTCAACTGGAATTTTAGCCATTTTTTTATGTGAAATTGTAAACATGTGGACATGGATTTTGAAAATTCTAGAGAGAATTTTAAAAGCTTCAACAGAATTTCAACAATTTTGAGAGGGATTTGAAAAGTTTCAATGGGAATGGGAAGAATTGGGACAAAAATTGGAAAATTTTTAAGGGACTTTGAAAAAATTTCAACTGGAATTTTAGCAATTTTTTGACGTGAAATTGTAAACATGTGGACATGGATTTTGAAAATTCTAGAGAGAATTTTAAAAGCTTCAAGAGAATTTCAACAATTTTGAGAGGGATTTGAAAAGTTTCAATGGGAATGGAAGAATTGGGACAAAAATTGGAAAATTTTTCAGGGACTTTGAAAAAATTTCAACTGGAATTTTAGCCATTTTTTGACGTGAAATTGTAAACATGTGGACATGGATTTTGAAAATTCTAGAGAGAATTTTAAAAGCTTCAACAGAATTTCAACAATTTTGAGAGGGATTTGAAAAGTTTCAATGGGAATGGGAAGAATTGGGACAAAAATTGGAAAATTTTAAGGGACTTTGAAAAAATTTCAACTGGAATTTTAGCCATTTTTTTATGTGAAATTGTAAACATGTGGACATGGATTTTGAAAATTCTAGAGAGAATTTTAAAAGCTTCAACAGAATTTCTACAATTTTGAGAGGGGTTTGAAAAGTTTCAATGGGAATGGGAAGAATTGGGACAAAAATTGGAAAATTTTTAAGGGACTTTGAAAAAATTTCAACTGGAATTTTAGCCATTTTTTGACGTGAAATTGTAAACATGTGGCCATGGATTTTGAAAATTCTAGAGAGAATTTTAAAAGCTTCAAGAGAATTTCAACAATTTTGAGAGGGATTTGAAAAGTTTCAATGGGAATGGGAAGAATTGGGACAAAAATTGGAAAATTTTTAAGGACTTTGAAAAAATTTCAACTGGAATTTTAGCCATTTTTTGACGTGAAATTGTAAACATGTGGCCATGGATTTTGAAAATTCTAGAGAGAATTTTAAAAGCTTCACAGAATTTCAACAATTTTGAGAGGGATTTGAAAAGTTTCAATGGGAATGGGAAGAATTGGGACAAAAATTGGAAAATTTTAAGGGACTTTGAAAAAATTTCAACTGGAATTTTAGCCATTTTTTGACGTGAAATTGTAAACATGTGGCCATGGATTTGGAAAATTCTAGAGAGAATTTTAAAAGCTTCAAGAGAATTTCAACAATTTTGAGAGGGATTTGAAAAGTTTCAATGGGAATGGGAAGAATTGGGACAAAAATTGGAAAATTTTTAAGGGACTTTGAAAAAATTTCAACTGGAATTTTAGCCATTTTTTGACGTGAAATTGTAAACATGTGGCCATGGATTTTGAAAATTCTAGAGAGAATTTTAAAAGCTTCAACAGAATTTCAACAATTTTGAGAGGGATTTGAAAAGTTTCAATGGGAATGGGAAGAATTGGGACAAAAATTGGAAAATTTTTAAGGGACTTTGAAAAAATTTCAACTGGAATTTTAGCAAATTTTTTACGTGAAATTGTGAACATGTGGACATGGATTTTGAAAATTCTAGAGAGAATTTTAAAAGCTTCAACAGAATTTCAACAATTTTGAGAGGGATTTGAAAAGTTTCAATGGGAATGGGAAGAATTGGGACAAAAATTGGAAATTTTTTAAGGGACTTTGAAAAAATTTCAACTGGAATTTTAGCCATTTTTGACGTGAAATTGTAAACATGTGGACATGGATTTTGAAAATTCTAGAGAGAAGTTTAAAACCTTCAACAGAATTTCAACAATTCTGAGAGGGATTTGAAAAGTTTCAATGGGAATGGGAAGAATTGGGACAAAAATTGGAAAATTTTTAAGGGACTTTGAAAAAATTTCAACTGGAATTTTAGCCGTTTTTTACGTGAAATTGTAAACATGTGGCCATGGATTTTGAAAATTCTAGAGAGAATTTTAAAAGCCTCAGAGAATTTCAACAATTTTGAGAGGGATTTGAAAAGTTTCAATGGGAATGGGAAGAATTGGGACAAAAATTGGAAAATTTTTAAGGGACTTTGAAAAAATTTCAACTGGAATTTTAGCCATTTTTTTATGTGAAATTGTAAACATGTGGACATGGATTTGGAAAATTCTAGAGAGAATTTTAAAAGCTTCAAGAGAATTTCAACAATTTTGAGAGGGATTTGAAAAGTTTCAATGGGAATGGGAAGAATTGGGACAAAAATTGGAAAATTTTTAAGGGACTTTGAAAAAATTTCAACTGGAATTTTAGCCATTTTTTGACGTGAAATTGTAAACATGTGGCCACGGATTTTGAAAATTCTAGAGAGAATTTTAAAAGCTTCAACAGAATTTCAACAATTTTGAGAGGGATTTGAAAAGTTTCAATGGGAATGGGAAGAATTGGGACAAAAATTGGAAAATTTTTAAGGGACTTTGAAAAAATTTCAACTGGAATTTTAGCCATTTTTTGACGTGAAATTGTAAACATGTGGCCATGGATTTTGAAAATTCTAGAGAGAATTTTTAAAGCTTCAAGAGAATTTCAACAATTTTGAGAGGGATTTGAAAAGTTTCAATGGGAATGGGAAGAATTGGGACAAAAATTGGAAAATTTTTAAGGGACTTTGAAAAAATTTCAACTGGAATTTTAGCCATTTTTTGACGTGAAATTGTAAACATGTGGCCACGGATTTTGAAAGTTCTAGAGAGAATTTTAAAAGCTTCAAGAGAATTTCAACAATTTTGAGAGGGATTTGAAAAGTTTCAATGGGAATGGGAAGAATTGGGACAAAAATTGGAAAATTTTTAAGGGACTTTGAAAAAATTTCAACTGGAATTTTAGCAAATTTTTTACCTGAAATTGTGAACATGTGGACATGGATTTTGAAAATTCTAGAGAGAATTTTAAAAGCTTCAACAGAATTTCAACAATTTTGAGAGGGATTTGAAAAGTTTCAATGGGAATGGGAAGAATTGGGACAAAAATTGGAAAATTTTAAGGGACTTTGAAAAAATTTCAACTGGAATTTTAGCCATTTTTTTATGTGAAATTGTAAACATGTGGACATGGATTTTGAAAATTCTAGAGAGAATTTTAAAAGCTTCAACAGAATTTCAACAATTTTGAGAGGGATTTGAAAAGTTTCAATGGGAATGGGAAGAATTGGGACAAAAATTGGAAAATTTTTAAGGGACTTTGAAAAAATTTCAACTGGAATTTTAGCAATTTTTTGACGTGAAATTGTAAACATGTGGACATGGATTTTGAAAATTCTAGAGAGAATTTTAAAAGCTTCAAGAGAATTTCAACAATTTTGAGAGGGATTTGAAAAGTTTCAATGGGAATGGGAAGAATTGGGACAAAAATTGGAAAATTTTTCAGGGACTTTGAAAAAATTTCAACTGGAATTTTAGCCATTTTTTGACGTGAAATTGTAAACATGTGGACATGGATTTTGAAAATTCTAGAGAGAATTTTAAAAGCTTCAACAGAATTTCAACAATTTTGAGAGGGATTTGAAAAGTTTCAATGGGAATGGGAAGAATTGGGACAAAAATTGGAAAATTTTTAAGGGACTTTGAAAAAATTTCAACTGGAATTTTAGCCATTTTTTTATGTGAAATTTTAAACATGTGGACATGGATTTTGAAAATTCTAGAGAGAATTTTAAAAGCTTCAACAGAATTTCTACAATTTTGAGAGGGGTTTGAAAAGTTTCAATCGGAATGGGAAGAATTGGGACAAAAATTGGAAAATTTCTAAGGGACTTTGAAAAAATTTCAACTGGAATTTTAGCCATTTTTTGACGTGAAATTGTAAACATGTGGACATGGATTTTGAAAATTCTAGAGAGAATTTTAAAAGCTTCAAAAGAATTTCAACAATTTTGAGAGGGATTTGAAAAGTTTCAATGGGAATGGGAAGAATTGGGACAAAAATTGGAAAATTTCTAAGGGACTTTGAAAAAATTTCAACTGGAATTTTAGCAATTTTTTGACGTGAAATTGTGAACATGTGGACAAGGATTTTGAAAATTCTAGAGAGAATTTTAAAAGATTCAACAGAATTTCAACAATTTTGAGAGGGATTTGAAAAGTTTCAATGGGAATGGGAAGAATTGGGACAAAAATTGGAAAATTTTAAGGGACTTTGAAAAAATTTCAACTGGAATTTTAGCCATTATTTTATGTGAATTTGTAAACATGTGGACATGGATTTTGAAAATTCTAGAGAGAATTTTAAAAGCTTCAACAGAATTTCAACAATTTTGAGAGGGATTTGAAAAGTTTCAATGGGAATGGGAAGAATTGGGACAAAAATTGGAAAATTTTTAAGGGACTTTGAAAAAATTTCAACTGGAATTTTAGCAATTTTTTGACGTGAAATTGTAAACATGTGGACATGGATTTTGAAAATTCTAGAGAGAATTTTAAAAGCTTCAACAGAATTTCAACAATTTTGAGAGGGATTTGAAAAGTTTCAATGGGAATGGGAAGAATTGGGACAAAAATTGGAAAATTTTTCAGGGACTTTGAAAAAATTTCAACTGGAATTTTAGCCATTTTTTGACGTGAAATTGTAAACATGTGGACATGGATTTTGAAAATTCTAGAGAGAATTTTAAAAGCTTCAAGAGAATTTCAACAATTTTGAGAGGGATTTGAAAAGTTTCAATGGGAATGGGAAGAATTGGGACAAAAATTGGAAAATTTTTCAGGGACTTTGAAAAAATTTCAACTGGAATTTTAGCCATTTTTTTATGTGAAATTGTAAACATGTGGACATGGATTTTGAAAATTCTAGAGAGAATTTTAAAAGCTTCAACAGAATTTCTACAATTTTGAGAGGGGTTTGAAAAGTTTCAATCGGAATGGGAAGAATTGGGACAAAAATTGGAAAATTTTTAAGGGACTTTGAAAAAATTTCAACTGGAATTTTAGCCATTTTTTGACGTGAAATTGTAAACATGTGGACATGGATTTTGAAAATTCTAGAGAGAATTTTAAAAGCTTCAACAGAATTTCAACAATTTTGAGAGGGATTTGAAAAGTTTCAATGGGAATGGGAAGAATTGGGACAAAAATTGGAAAATTTCTAAGGGACTTTGAAAAAATTTCAACTGGAATTTTAGCAATTTTTTGACGTGAAATTGTGAACATGTGGACAAGGATTTTGAAAATTCTAGAGAGAATTTTAAAAGATTCAACAGAATTTCAACAATTTTGAGAGGGATTTGAAAAGTTTCAATGGGAATGGGAAGAATTGGGACAAAAATTGGAAAATTTTTCAGGGACTTTGAAAAAATTTCAACTGGAATTTTAGCAATTTTTTTACGTGAAATTGTGAACATGTGGACATGGATTTTGAAAATTCTAGAGAGAATTTTAAAAGCTTCAACAGAATTTCAACAATTTTGAGAGGGATTTGAAAAGTTTCAATGGGAATGGGAAGAATTGGGACAAAAATTGGAAAATTTTTAAGGGACTTTGAAAAAATTTCAACTGGAATTTTAGCCATTTTTTGACGTGAAATTGTAAACATGTGGCCATGGATTTTGAAAATTCTAGAGAGAATTTTAAAAGCTTCAAGAGAATTTCAACAATTTTGAGAGGGATTTGAAAAGTTTCAATGGGAATGGGAAGAATTGGGACAAAAATTGGAAAATTTTTAAGGGACTTTGAAAAAATTTCAACTGGAATTTTAGCCATTTTTTGACGTGAAATTGTAAACATGTGGCCATGGATTTTGAAAATTCTAGAGAGAATTTTAAAAGCTTCAAGAGAATTTCAACAATTTTGAGAGGGATTTGAAAAGTTTCAATGGGAATGGGAAGAATTGGGACAAAAATTGGAAAATTTTTAAGGGACTTTGAAAAAATTTCAACTGGAATTTTAGCCATTTTTTGACGTGAAATTGTAAACATGTGGCCATGGATTTTGAAAATTCTAGAGAGAATTTTAAAAGCTTCAAGAGAATTTCAACAATTTTGAGAGGGATTTGAAAAGTTTGAATGGGAATGGGAAGAATTGGGACAAAAATTGGAAAATTTTTAAGGGACTTTGAAAAAATTTCAACTGGAATTTTAGCCATTTTTTTATGTGAAATTGTAAACATGTGGCCATGGATTTTGAAAATTCTAGAGAGAATTTTAAAAGCTTCGAGAGAATTTCAACAATTTTGAGAAAGATTTGAAAAGTTTCAATGGGAATGGGAAGAATTGGGACAAAAATTGGAAAATTTTTAAGGGACTTTGAAAAAATTTCAACTGGAATTTTAGCCATTTTTTGACGTGAAATTGTGAACATGTGGACAAGGATTTTGAAAATTCTAGAGAGAATTTTAAAAGCTTCAACAGAATTTCAACAATTTTGAGAGGGATTTGAAAAGTTTCAATGGGAATGGGAAGAATTGGGACAAAAATTGGAAAATTTTTAAGGGACTTTGAAAAAATTTCAACTGGAATTTTAGCAATTTTTTTACGTGAAATTGTAAACATGTGGCCACGGATTTTGAAAGTTCTAGAGAGAATTTTAAAAGCTTCAAGAGAATTTCAACAATTTTGAGAGGGATTTGAAAAGTTTCAATGGGAATGGGAAGAATTGGGACAAAAAATGGAAAATTTTTAAGGGACTTTGAAAAAATTTCAACTGGAATTTTAGCCATTTTTTGACGTGAAATTGTAAACATGTGGCCATGGATTTTGAAAATTCTAGAGAGAATTTTAAAAGCTTCAACAGAATTTCAACAATTTTGAGAGGGATTTGAAAAGTTTCAATGGGAATGGGAAGAATTGGGACAAAAATTGGAAAATTTTTAAGGGACTTTGAAAAAAATTCAACTGGAATTTTAGCAATTTTTTGACGTGAAATTGTGAACATGTGGACATGGATTTTGAAAATTCTAGAGAGAATTTTAAAAGCTTCAAGAGAATTTCAACAATTTTGAGAGGGATTTGAAAAGTTTCAATGGGAATGGGAAGAATTGGGACAAAAATTGGAAAATTTTTCAGGGACTTTGAAAAAATTTCAACTGGAATTTTAGCCATTTTTTGACGTGAAATTGTGAACATGTGGACAAGGATTTTGAAAATTCTAGAGAGAATTTTAAAAGCTTCAAGAGAATTTCAACAATTTTGAGAGGGATTTGAAAAGTTTCAACGGGAATGGGAAGAATTGGGACAAAAATTGGAAAATTTTTAAGGGACTTTGAAAAAATTTCAACTGGAATTTTAGCCATTTTTTGACGTGAAATTGTAAACATGTGGCCATGGATTTTGAAAATTCTAGAGAGAATTTTAAAAGCTTCAAGAGAATTTCAACAATTTTGAGAGGGATTTGAAAAGTTTCAATGGGAATGGGAAGAATTGGGACAAAAATTGGAAAATTTTTAAGGGACTTTGAAAAAATTTCAACTGGAATTTTAGCCATTTTTTGACGTGAAATTGTAAACATGTGGCCATGGATTTTGAAAATTCTAGAGAGAATTTTAAAAGCTTCAAGAGAATTTCAACAATTTTGAGAGGGATTTGAAAAGTTTCAATGGGAATGGGAAGAATTGGGACAAAAATTGGAAAATTTTTAAGGGACTTTGAAAAAATTTCAACTGGAATTTTAGCCATTTTTTTACATGAAATTGTAAACATGTGGCCATGGATTTTGAAAATTCTAGAGAGAATTTTAAAAGCTTCGAGAGAATTTCAACAATTTTGAGAAAGATTTGAAAAGTTTCAATGGGAATGGGAAGAATTGGGACAAAAATTGGAAAATTTTTCAGGGACTTTGAAAAAATTTCAACTGGAATTTTAGCCATTTTTTGACGTGAAATTGTAAACATGTGGCCATGGATTTTGAAAATTCTAGAGAGAATTTTAAAAGCTTCAACAGAATTTCAACAATTTTGAGAGGGATTTGAAAAGTTTCAATGGGAATGGGAAGAATTGGGACAAAAATTGGAAAATTTTTAAGGGACTTTGAAAAAAATTCAACTGGAATTTTAGCAATTTTTTGACGTGAAATTGTGAACATGTGGACATGGATTTTGAAAATTCTAGAGAGAATTTTAAAAGCTTCAAGAGAATTTCAACAATTTTGAGAGGGATTTGAAAAGTTTCAATGGGAATGGGAAGAATTGGGACAAAAATTGGAAAATTTTTCAGGGACTTTGAAAAAATTTCAACTGGAATTTTAGCCATTTTTTGACGTGAAATTGTGAACATGTGGACAAGGATTTTGAAAATTCTAGAGAGAATTTTAAAAGCTTCAAGAGAATTTCAACAATTTTGAGAGGGATTTGAAAAGTTTCAACGGGAATGGGAAGAATTGGGACAAAAATTGGAAAATTTTTAAGGGACTTTGAAAAAATTTCAACTGGAATTTTAGCCATTTTTTGACGTGAAATTGTAAACATGTGGCCATGGATTTTGAAAATTCTAGAGAGAATTTTAAAAGCTTCAAGAGAATTTCAACAATTTTGAGAGGGATTTGAAAAGTTTCAATGGGAATGGGAAGAATTGGGACAAAAATTGGAAAATTTTTAAGGGACTTTGAAAAAATTTCAACTGGAATTTTAGCCATTTTTTGACGTGAAATTGTAAACATGTGGCCATGGATTTTGAAAATTCTAGAGAGAATTTTAAAAGCTTCAAGAGAATTTCAACAATTTTGAGAGGGATTTGAAAAGTTTCAATGGGAATGGGAAGAATTGGGACAAAAATTGGAAAATTTTTAAGGGACTTTGAAAAAATTTCAACTGGAATTTTAGCCATTTTTTTATGTGAAATTGTAAACATGTGGCCATGGATTTTGAAAATTCTAGAGAGAATTTTAAAAGCTTCGAGAGAATTTCAACAATTTTGAGAAAGATTTGAAAAGTTTCAATGGGAATGGGAAGAATTGGGACAAAAATTGGAAAATTTTTCAGGGACTTTGAAAAAATTTCAACTGGAATTTTAGCCATTTTTTGACGTGAAATTGTAAACATGTGGACATGGATTTTGAAAATTCTAGAGAGAATTTTAAAAGCTTCAACAGAATTTCTACAATTTTGAGAGGGATTTGAAAAGTTTCAATGGGAATGGGAAGAATTGGGACAAAAATTGGAAAATTTTTAAGGGACTTTGAAAAAATTTCAACTGGAATTTTAGCAATTTTTTGACGTGAAATTGTAAACATGTGGCCATGGATTTTGAAAATTCTAGAGAGAATTTTAAAAGCTTCAACAGAATTTCAACAATTTTGAGAGGGATTTGAAAAGTTTCAATGGGAATGGGAAGAATTGGGACAAAAATTGGAAAATTTTTCAGGGACTTTGAAAAAATTTCAACTGGAATTTTAGCAATTTTTTGACGTGAAATTGTGAACATGTGGACAAGGATTTTGAAAATTCTAGAGAGAATTTTAAAAGCTTCAACAGAATTTCAACAATTTTGAGAGGGATTTGAAAAGTTTCAATGGGAATGGGAAGAATTGGGACAAAAATTGGAAAATTTTTAAGGGACTTTGAAAAAATTTCAACTGGAATTTTAGCAATTTTTTGACGTGAAATTGTGAACATGTGGCCACGGATTTTGAAAGTTCTAGAGAGAATTTTAAAAGCTTCAACAGAATTTCAACAATTTTGAGAGGGATTTGAAAAGTTTCAATGGGAATGGGAAGAATTGGGACAAAAATTGGAAAATTTTTCAGGGACTTTGAAAAAATTTCAACTGGAATTTTAGCCATTTTTTGACGTGAAATTGTAAACATGTGGCCATGGATTTTGAAAATTCTAGAGAGAATTTTAAAAGCTTCAAGAGAATTTCAACAATTTTGAGAGGGATTTGAAAAGTTTCAATGGGAATGGGAAGAATTGGGACAAAAATTGGAAAATTTTTAAGGGACTTTGAAAAAATTTCAACTGGAATTTTAGCAATTTTTTTACGTGAAATTGTGAACATGTGGACATGGATTTTGAAAATTCTAGAGAGAATTTTAAAAGCTTCAAGAGAATTTCAACAATTTTGAGAGGGATTTGAAAAGTTTCAATGGGAATGGGAAGAATTGGGACAAAAATTGGAAAATTTTTCAGGGACTTTGAAAAAATTTCAACTGGAATTTTAGCAATTTTTTGACGTGAAATTGTGAACATGTGGACAAGGATTTTGAAAATTCTAGAGAGAATTTTAAAAGCTTCAACAGAATTTCAACAATTTTGAGAGGGATTTGAAAAGTTTCAATGGGAATGGGAAGAATTGGGACAAAAATTGGAAAATTTTTAAGGGACTTTGAAAAAATTTCAACTGGAATTTTAGCAATTTTTTGACGTGAAATTGTGAACATGTGGCCACGGATTTTGAAAGTTCTAGAGAGAATTTTAAAAGCTTCAACAGAATTTCAACAATTTTGAGAGGGATTTGAAAAGTTTCAATGGGAATGGGAAGAATTGGGACAAAAATTGGAAAATTTTTCAGGGACTTTGAAAAAATTTCAACTGGAATTTTAGCCATTTTTTGACGTGAAATTGTAAACATGTGGCCATGGATTTTGAAAATTCTAGAGAGAATTTTAAAAGCTTCAACAGAATTTCAACAATTTTGAGAGGGATTTGAAAAGTTTCAATGGGAATGGGAAGAATTGGGACAAAAATTGGAAAATTTTTAAGGGACTTTGAAAAAATTTCAACTGGAATTTTAGCAATTTTTTTACGTGAAATTGTGAACATGTGGACATGGATTTTGAAAATTCTAGAGAGAATTTTAAAAGCTTCAAGAGAATTTCAACAATTTTGAGAGGGATTTGAAAAGTTTCAATGGGAATGGGAAGAATTGGGACAAAAATTGGAAAATTTTTAAGGGACTTTGAAAAAATTTCAACTGGAATTTTAGCCATTTTTTGACGTGAAATTGTGAACATGTGGACAAGGATTTTGAAAATTCTAGAGAGAATTTTAAAAGCTTCAACAGAATTTCAACAATTTTGAGAGGGATTTGAAAAGTTTCAATGGGAATGGGAAGAATTGGGACAAAAATTGGAAAATTTTTAAGGGACTTTGAAAAAATTTCAACTGGAATTTTAGCAATTTTTTTACGTGAAATTGTGAACATATGGACATGGATTTTGAAAATTCTAGAGAGAATTTTAAAAGCTTCAAGAGAATTTCAACAATTTTGAGAGGGATTTGAAAAGTTTCAATGGGAATGGGAAGAATTGGGACAAAAATTGGAAAATTTTTCAGGGACTTTGAAAAAATTTCAACTGGAATTTTAGCCATTTTTTGACGTGAAATTGTAAACATGTGGCCATGGATTTTGAAAATTCTAGAGAGAATTTTAAAAGCTTCAAGAGAATTTCAACAATTTTGAGAGGGATTTGAAAAGTTTCAATGGGAATGGGAAGAATTGGGACAAAAATTGGAAAATTTTTAAGGGACTTTGAAAAAATTTCAACTGGAATTTTAGCCATTTTTTGACGTGAAATTGTGAACATGTGGACATGGATTTTGAAAATTCTAGAGAGAATTTTAAAAGCTTCAACAGAATTTCAACAATTTTGAGAGGGATTGAAAAGTTTCAATGGGAATGGGAAGAATTGGGACAAAAATTGGAAAATTTTTAAGGGACTTTGAAAAAATTTCAACTGGAATTTTAGCCATTTTTTGACGTGAAATTGTAAACATGTGGCCATGGATTTTGAAAATTCTAGAGAGAATTTTAAAAGCTTCAAGAGAATTTCAACAATTTTTGAGAGGGATTTGAAAAGTTTCAATGGGAATGGGAAGAATTGGGACAAAAATTGGAAAATTTTTCAGGGACTTTGAAAAAATTTCAACTGGAATTTTAGCCATTTTTTGATGTGAAATTGTAAACGTGGACATGGATTTTGAAATTCTAGAGAGAATTTTAAAAGCTTCAACAGAATTTCTACAATTTTGAGAGGGATTTGAAAAGTTTCAATGGGAATGGGAAGAATTGGGACAAAATTGGAAAATTTTTCAGGGACTTTGAAAAAATTTCAACTGGAATTTTAGCCATTTTTTGACGTGAAATTGTAAACATGTGGCCATGGAATTTGAAAATTCTAGAGAGAATTTTAAAAGCTTCAACAGAATTTCAACAATTTTGAGAGGGATTTGAAAAGTTTTCAATGGGAATGGGAAGAATTGGGACAAAAATTGGAAAATTTTTAAGGGACTTTGAAAAAATTTCAACTGGAATTTTAGCAATTTTTTGACGTGAAATTGTGAACATGTGGACAAGGATTTTGAAAATTCTAGAGAGAATTTTAAAAGCTTCAACAGAATTTCACAATTTTGAGAGGGATTTGAAAAGTTTCAATGGGAATGGGAAGAATTGGGACAAAAATTGGAAAATTTTTAAGGGACTTTGAAAAAATTTCAACTGGAATTTTAGCAATTTTTTTACGTGAAATTGTGAACATGTGGACATGGATTTTGAAAATTCTAGAGAGAATTTTAAAAGCTTCAACAGAATTTCAACAATTTTGAGAGGGATTTGAAAAGTTTCAATGGGAATGGAAGAATTGGGACAAAAATTGAAAATTTTTAAGGGACTTTGAAAAAATTTCAACTGGAATTTTAGCAATTTTTTGACGTGAAATTGTAAACATGTGGCCATGGATTTTGAAAATTCTAGAGAGAATTTTAAAAGCTTCAAGAGAATTTCAACAATTTTGAGAGGGATTTGAAAAGTTTCAATGGGAATGGGAAAGAATTGGGACAAAAATTGGAAAATTTTTAAGGGACTTTGAAAAAATTTCAACTGGAATTTTAGCAATTTTTTGATGTGAAATTGTAAACGTGGACATGGATTTTGAAAATTCTAGAGAGAATTTTAAAAGCTTCACAGAATTTCAACAATTTTGAGAGGGATTTGAAAAGTTTCAATGGGAATGGGAAGAATTGGGACAAAAATTGGAAAATTTTTAAGGGACTTTGAAAAAATTTCAACTGGAATTTTAGCAATTTTTTTATGTGAAATTGTAAACATGTGGACATGGATTTTGAAAATTCTAGAGAGAATTTTAAAAGCTTCAAGAGAATTTCAACAATTTTGAGAGGGATTTGAAAAGTTTCAATGGGAATGGGAAGAATTGGGACAGAAATTGGAAAATTTTTAAGGGACTTTGAAAAAATTTCAACTGGAATTTTAGCAATTTTTTGACGTGAAATTGTAAACATGTGGACAAGGATTTTGAAAATTCTAGAGAGAATTTTAAAAGCTTCAACAGAATTTCAACAATTTTGAGAGGGATTTGAAAAGTTTCAATGGGAATGGGAAGAATTGGGACAAAAATTGGAAAATTTTTAAGGGACTTTGAAAAAATTTCAACTGGAATTTTAGCAATTTTTTATGTGAAATTGTAAACATGTGGCCATGGATTTTGAAATTCTAGAGAGAATTTTAAAAGCTTCAAGAGATTTTCAACAATTTTGAGAGGGATTTGAAAAGTTTCAATGGGAATGGGAAGAATTGGGACAAAAATTGGAAAATTTTTAAGGGACTTTGAAAAAATTTCAACTGGAATTTTAGCCATTTTTTAACGTGAAATTGTAAACATGTGGACATGGATTTTGAAAATTCTAGAGAGAATTTTAAAAGCTTCAAGAGAATTTCAACAATTTTGAGAGGGATTTGAAAAGTTTCAATGGGAATGGGAAGAATTGGGACAAAAATTGGAAAATTTTTAAGGGACTTTGAAAAAATTTCAACTGGAATTTTAGCAATTTTTTGACGTGAAATTGTAAACATGTGGCCATGGGATTTTGAAAATTCTAGAGAGAATTTTAAAAGCTTCAACAGAATTTCAACAATTTTGAGAGGGATTTGAAAAGTTTCAATGGGAATGGGAAGAATTGGGACAAAAATTGGAAAACTTTTAAGGGACTTTGAAAAAATTTCAACTGGAATTTTAGCCATTTTTTGACGTGAAATTGTAAACATGTGGACATGGATTTTGAAATTCTAGAGAGAATTTTAAAAGCTTCAAGAGAATTTCAACAATTTGAGAGGGATTTGAAAAGTTTCAATGGGAATGGGAAGAATTGGGACAAAAATTGGAAAATTTTAAGGGACTTTGAAAAAATTTCAACTGGAATTTTAGCCATTTTTTGACGTGAAATTGTAACATGTGGACATGGATTTTGAAACTTATAGAGAGAATTTTAAAAGCTTCAAGAGAATTTCAACAATTTTGAGAGGGATTTGAAAAGTTTCAATGGGAATGGGAAGAATTGGGACAAAAATTGGAAAATTTTTAAGGGACTTTGAAAAAATTTCAACTGGAATTTTAACCATTTTTTTATGTGTAATTGTAAACATGTGGCCATGGGATTTTGAAAATTCTAGAGAGAATTTTAAAAGCTTCAAGAGATTTTCAACAATTTTGAGAGGGATTTGAAAAGTTTCAATGGGAATGGGAAGAATTGGGACAAAAATTGGAAAATTTTTAAGGGACTTTGAAAAAATTTCAACTGGAATTTTAGCAATTTTTTGATGTGAAATTGTAAACGTGGACATGGATTTTTGAAAATTCTAGAGAGAATTTTAAAAGCTTCAACAGAATTTCAACAATTTTGAGAGGGATTTGAAAAGTTTCAATGGGAATGGGAAGAATTGGGACAAAATTGGAAAATTTTTAAGGGACTTTGAAAAAATTTCAACTGGAATTTTAGCAATTTTTTTACGTGAAATTGTAAACATGTGGCCATGGATTTTGAAAATTCTAGAGAGAATTTTAAAAGCTTCAACAGAATTTCAACAATTTTGAGAGGGATTTGAAAAGTTTCAATGGGAATGGGAAGAATTGGGACAAAAATTGGGAAAATTTTTAAGGGACTTTGAAAAAATTTCAACTGGAATTTTAGCCATTTTTTGACGTGAAATTGTAAACATGTGGCCATGGATTTTGAAAATTCTAGAGAGAATTTTAAAAGCTTCAAGAGAATTTCAACAATTTTGAGAGGGATTTGAAAAGTTTCAATGGGAATGGGAAGAAATTGGGACAAAAATTGGAAAATTTTAAGGGACTTTGAAAAAATTTCAACTGGAATTTTAGCCATTTTTTGACGTGAAATTGTAAACATGTGGACATGGATTTTGAAAATTCTAGAGAGAATTTTAAAAGCTTCAAGAGAATTTCAACAATTTTGAGAGGGATTTGAAAAGTTTCAATTGGGAATGGGGAAGAATTGGGACAAAAATTGGAAAATTTTTAAGGGACTTTGAAAAAATTTCAACTGGAATTTTAGCCATTTTTTGACGTGAAATTGTAAACATGTGGCCATGGATTTTGAAAATTCTAGAGAGAATTTTAAAAGCTTCAAGAGAATTTCAACAATTTTGAGAGGATTTGAAAAGTTCAATGGGAATGGGAAGAATTGGGACAAAAATTGGAAAATTTTTCAGGGACTTTGAAAAAATTTCAACTGGAATTTTAGCCATTTTTTGACATGAAATTGTAAACATGTGGACATGGATTTTGAAAATTCTAGAGAGAATTTTAAATCTTCAAGAGAATTTCAACAATTTTGAGAGGGATTTGAAAAGTTTCAATGGGAATGGGAAGAATTGGGACGAAAATTGGAAAATTTTTCAGGGACTTCGAAAAAATTTCAACTGGAATTTTAGCAATTTTTTGATGTGAAATTGTAAACGTGGACATGGATTTTGAAAATTCTAGAGAGAATTTTAAAAGCTTCAAGAGAATTTCAACAATTTTGAGAGGGATTTGAAAAGTTTCAATGGGAATGGGAAGAATTTGGGACAAAAATTGGAAAATTTTTAAGGGACTTTGAAAAAATTTCAACTGGAATTTTAGCAATTTTTTTATGTGAAATTGTAAACATGTGGCCATGGATTTTGAAAATTCTAGAGAGAATTTTAAAAGCTTCAAGAGAATTTCAACAATTTTGAGAGGGATTTGAAAAGTTTTCAATGGGAATGGGAAGAATTGGGACAGAAATTGGAAAATTTTTAAGGGACTTTGAAAAAATTTCAACTGGAATTTTAGCCATTTTTTGACGTGAAATTGTAAACATGTGGCCATGGATTTTGAAAATTCTAGAGAGAATTTTAAAAGCTTCAAGAGAATTTCAACAATTTTGAGAGGGATTTGAAAAGTTTCAATGGGAATGGGAAGAATTGGGACAAAAATTGGAAAATTTTTAAGGGACTTTGAAAAAATTTCAACTGGAATTTTAGCCATTTTTTGACGTGAAATTGTAAACATGTGGACATGGATTTTGAAAATTCTAGAGAGAATTTTAAAAGCTTCAACAGAATTTCAACAATTTGAGAGGGATTTGAAAAGTTTCAATGGGAATGGGAAGAATTGGGACAAAAATTGGAAAATTTTAAGGGACTTTGAAAAAATTTCAACTGGAATTTTAGCCATTTTTTTTATGTGAAATTGTAAACATGTGGACATGGATTTTGAAAATTCTAGAGAGAATTTTAAAAGCTTCAACAGAATTTTCAACAATTTTGAGAGGGATTTGAAAAGTTTCAATGGGAATGGGAAGAATTGGGACAAAAATTGGAAAATTTTTAAGGGACACTGAAAAAATTTCAACTGGAATTTTAGCAATTTTTTGACGTGAAATTGTAAACATGTGGACATGGATTTTGAAAATTCTAGAGAGAATTTTAAAAGCTTCAACAGAAATTTCAACAATTTTGAGAGGGATTTGAAAAGTTTCAATGGGAATGGGGAAGAATTGGGACAAAAATTGGAAAATTTTTCAGGGACTTTGAAAAATTTCAACTGGAATTTTAGCCATTTTTGACGTGAAATTGTAAACATGTGGCCATGGATTTTGAAAATTCTAGAGAGAATTTTAAAAGCTTCAACAGAATTTCAACAATTTTGAGAGGGATTTGAAAAGTTTCAATGGGAATGGGAAGAATTGGGACAAAAATTGGAAAATTTTAAGGGACTTTGAAAAAATTTCAACTGGAATTTTAGCCATTTTTTTATGTGAAATTGTAAACATGTGGACATGGATTTTGAAAATTCTAGAGAGAATTTTAAAAGCTTCAAAAGAATTTCAACAATTTTGAGAGGGATTTGAAAAGTTTCAATGGGAATGGGAAGAATTGGGACAAAAATTGGAAAATTTCTAAGGGACTTTGAAAAAATTTCAACTGGAATTTTAGCAATTTTTGACGTGAAATTGTGAACATGTGGACAAGGATTTTGAAAATTCTAGAGAGAATTTTAAAAGCTTCAACAGAATTTCAACAATTTTGAGAGGGATTTGAAAAGTTTCAATGGGAATGGGAAGAATTGGGACAAAAATTGGAAAATTTTTAAGGGACTTTGAAAAAATTTCAACTGGAATTTTAGCAATTTTTTTACGTGAAATTGTGAACATGTGGACATGGATTTTGAAAATTCTAGAGAGAATTTTAAAAGCTTCAACAGAATTTCAACAATTTTGAGAGGGAATTTGAAAAGTTTCAATGGGAATGGGAAGAATTGGGACAAAAATTGGAAAATTTTTAAGGGACTTTGAAAAAATTTCAACTGGAATTTTAGCCATTTTTTGACGTGAAATTGTAAACATGTGGCCATGGATTTTGAAAATTCTAGAGAGAATTTTAAAAGCTTCAAGAGAATTTCAACAATTTTGAGAGGGATTTGAAAAGTTTCAATGGGAATGGGAAGAATTGGGACAAAAATTGGAAAATTTTTAAGGGACTTTGAAAAAATTTCAACTGGAATTTTAGCCATTTTTTGACGTGAAATTGTAAACATGTGGCCATGGATTTTGAAAATTCTAGAGAGAATTTTAAAAGCTTCAAGAGAATTTCAACAATTTTGAGAGGGATTTGAAAAGTTTCAATGGGAATGGGAAGAATTGGGACAAAAATTGGAAAATTTTTAAGGGACTTTGAAAAAATTTCAACTGGAATTTTAGCCATTTTTTGACGTGAAATTGTAAACATGTGGCCATGGATTTTGAAAATTCTAGAGAGAATTTTAAAAGCTTCAAGAGAATTTCAACAATTTTGAGAGGGATTTGAAAAGTTTCAATGGGAATGGGAAGAATTGGGACAAAAATTGGAAAATTTTTAAGGGACTTTGAAAAAATTTCAACTGGAATTTTAGCCATTTTTTTATGTGAAATTGTAAACATGTGGCCATGGATTTTGAAAATTCTAGAGAGAATTTTAAAACCTTCAACAGAATTTCAACAATTCTGAGAGGGATTTGAAAAGTTTCAATGGGAATGGGAAGAATTGGGACAAAAATTGGAAATTTTTAAGGGACTTTGAAAAAATTTCAACTGGAATTTTAGCCATTTTTTGACGTGAAATTGTAAACATGTGGCCATGGATTTTGAAAATTCTAGAGAGAATTTTAAAAGCTTCAAGAGAATTTCAACAATTTTGAGAGGGATTTGAAAAGTTTCAATGGGAATGGGAAGAATTGGGACAAAAATTGGAAAATTTTTAAGGGACTTTGAAAAAATTTCAACTGGAATTTTAGCCATTTTTTGACGTGAAATTGTAAACATGTGGACATGGATTTTGAAAATTCTAGAGAGAATTTTAAAAGCTTCAAGAGAATTTCAACAATTTTGAGAGGGATTTGAAAAGTTTCAATGGGAATGGGAAGAATTGGGACAAAAATTGGAAAATTTTTAAGGGACTTTGAAAAAATTTCAACTGGAATTTTAGCCATTTTTTGACGTGAAATTGTAAACATGTGGCCATGGATTTTGAAAATTCTAGAGAGAATTTTAAAAGCTTCAAGAGAATTTCAACAATTTTGAGAGGGATTTGAAAAGTTTCAATGGGAATGGGAAGAATTGGGACAAAAATTGGAAAATTTTTAAGGGACTTTGAAAAAATTTCAACTGGAATTTTAGCCATTTTTTTATGTGAAATTGTAAACATGTGGCCATGGATTTTGAAAATTCTAGAGAGAATTTTAAAAGCTTCAACAGAATTTCAACAATTTTGAGAGGGATTTGAAAAGTTTCAATGGGAATGGGAAGAATTGGGACAAAAATTGGAAAATTTTTAAGGGACTTTGAAAAAATTTCAACTGGAATTTTAGCCATTTTTTGACGTGAAATTGTAAACATGTGGACATGGATTTTGAAAATTCTAGAGAGAGTTTTAAAAGCTTCAACAGAATTTCTACAATTTTGAGAGGGATTTGAAAAGTTTCAATGGGAATGGGAAGAATTGGGACAAAAATTGGAAAATTTTTAAGGGACTTTGAAAAAATTTCAACTGGAATTTTAGCCATTTTTTGACGTGAAATTGTAAACATGTGGCCATGGATTTTGAAAATTCTAGAGAGAATTTTAAAAGCTTCAACAGAATTTCAACAATTTTGAGAGGGATTTGAAAAGTTTCAATGGGAATGGGAAGAATTGGGACAAAAATTGGAAAATTTTTAAGGGACTTTGAAAAAATTTCAACTGGAATTTTAGCAATTTTTTGACGTGAAATTGTGAACATGTGGACAAGGATTTTGAAAATTCTAGAGAGAATTTTAAAAGCTTCAACAGAATTTCAACAATTTTGAGAGGGATTTGAAAAGTTTCAATGGGAATGGGAAGAATTGGGACAAAAATTGGAAAATTTTTACGGGACTTTGAAAAAATTTCAACTGGAATTTTAGCATTTTTTTTACGTGAAATTGTGAACATGTGGACATGGATTTTGAAAATTCTAGAGAGAATTTTAAAAGCTTCAAGAGAATTTCAACAATTTTGAGAGGGATTTGAAAAGTTTCAATGGGAATGGGAAGAATTGGGACAAAAATTGGAAAATTTTTAAGGGACTTTGAAAAAATTTCAACTGGAATTTTAGCCATTTTTTGACGTGAAATTGTAAACATGTGGCCATGGATTTTGAAAATTCTAGAGAGAATTTTAAAAGCTTCAACAGAATTTCAACAATTTTGAGAGGGATTTGAAAAGTTTCAATGGGAATGGGAAGAATTGGGACAAAAATTGGAAAATTTTTAAGGGACTTTGAAAAAATTTCAACTGGAATTTTAGCAATTTTTTGACGTGAAATTGTGAACATGTGGACATGGATTTTGAAAATTCTAGAGAGAATTTTAAAAGCTTCAAGAGAATTTCAACAATTTTGAGAGGGATTTGAAAAGTTTCAATGGGAATGGGAAGAATTGGGACAAAAATTGGAAAATTTTTCAGGGACTTTGAAAAAATTTCAACTGGAATTTTAGCCATTTTTTGACGTGAAATTGTGAACATGTGGACAAGGATTTTGAAAATTCTAGAGAGAATTTTAAAAGCTTCAACAGAATTTCAACAATTTTGAGAGGGATTTGAAAAGTTTCAATGGGAATGGGAAGAATTGGGACAAAAATTGGAAAATTTTTAAGGGACTTTGAAAAAATTTCAACTGGAATTTTAGCAATTTTTTGACGTGAAATTGTGAACATATGGACATGGATTTTGAAAATTCTAGAGAGAATTTTAAAAGCTTCAAGAGAATTTCAACAATTTTGAGAGGGATTTGAAAAGTTTCAATGGGAATGGGAAGAATTGGGACAAAAATTGGAAAATTTTTAAGGGACTTTGAAAAAATTTCAACTGGAATTTTAGCAATTTTTTGATGTGAAATTGTGAACATGTGGACAAGGATTTTGAAAATTCTAGAGAGAATTTTAAAAGCTTCAACAGAATTTCAACAATTTTGAGAGGGATTTGAAAAGTTTCAATGGGAATGGGAAGAATTGGGACAAAAATTGGAAAATTTTTAAGGGACTTTGAAAAAATTTCAACTGGAATTTTAGCAATTTTTTTACGTGAAATTGTGAACATGTGGACATGAATTTTGAAAATTCTAGAGAGAATTTTAAAAGCTTCAAGAGAATTTCAACAATTTTGAGAGGGATTTGAAAAGTTTCAATGGGAATGGGAAGAATCCTGGGGTGTATTAGAAGGGGGGTGGTTAGTAGATCGAGAGAGGTCCTCCTTCCCCTCTACTCTGCCCTGGTGAGACCACATCTGGAATATTGTGTCCAGTTCTGGGCCCCTCAGTTCAAGAAGGACAGGGAACTGCTGGAGAGGGTCCAGCGTAGGGCAACGAAGATGATTAAGGGAGTGGAGCACCTCCCTTATGAAGAAAGGCTGAGGGAGCTGGGTCTCTTTAGTTTGGAGAAGAGGAGACTAAGGGGGGACCTTATTAATGTTTATAAATATATAAAGGGTGAGTGCCATGAGGATGGAGCCAGACTCTTCTCAGTGGCAAACAATGATAGGACAAGGGGTAATGGGATCAAGCTGGAACACAAGAGGTTCCACTTAAATTTGAGAAGAAACTTCTTCTCAGTGAGGGTGACAGAGCACTGGAACAGGCTGCCCAGGGAAGTTGTGGAGTCTCCTTCTCTGGAGACATTCAAAACCCGCCTGGACATGTTCCTGTGCGACCTCACCTAGGTGTTCCTGCTCCAGCAGGGGGATTGGACTAGATGATCTTTTGAGGTCCCTTCCAACCCCAAACATACTGTGATACTGTGATACTGTGAATTGGGACAAAAATTGGAAAAATTTTCAGGGACTTTGAAAAAATTTCAACTGGAATTTTAGCCATTTTTTGACGTGAAATTGTAAACATGTGGCCATGGATTTTGAAAATTCTAGAGAGAATTTTAAAAGCTTCAACAGAATTTCAACAATTTTGAGAGGGATTTGAAAAGTTTCAATGGGAATGGGAAGAATTGGGACAAAAATTGGAAAATTTTTAAGGGACTTTGAAAAAATTTCAACTGGAATTTTAGCAATTTTTTGACGTGAAATTGTGAACATGTGGACATGGATTTTGAAAATTCTAGAGAGAATTTTAAAAGCTTCAAGAGAATTTCAACAATTTTGAGAGGGATTTGAAAAGTTTCAATGGGAATGGGAAGAATATGGACAAAAATTGGAAAATTTTTAAGGGACTTTGAAAAAATTTCAACTGGAATTTTAGCAATTTTTTGACGTGAAATTGTGAACATGTGGACAAGGATTTTGAAAATTCTAGAGAGAATTTTAAAAGCTTCAACAGAATTTCAACAATTTTGAGAGGGATTTGAAAAGTTTCAATGGGAATGGGAAGAATTGGGACAAAAATTGGAAAATTTTTAAGGGACTTTGAAAAAATTTCAACTGGAATTTTAGCAATTTTTTTACGTGAAATTGTGAACATATGGACATGGATTTTGAAAATTCTAGAGAGAATTTTAAAAGCTTCAAGAGAATTTCAACAATTTTGAGAGGGATTTGAAAAGTTTCAATGGGAATGGGAAGAATTGGGACAAAAATTGGAAAATTTTTCAGGGACTTTGAAAAAATTTCAACTGGAATTTTAGCAATTTTTTGATGTGAAATTGTAAACGTGGACATGGATTTTGAAAATTCTAGAGAGAATTTTAAAAGCTTCAACAGAATTTCTACAATTTTGAGAGGGATTTGAAAAGTTTCAATGGGAATGGGAAGAATTGGGACAAAAATTGGAAAATTTTTCAGGGACTTTGAAAAAATTTCAACTGGAATTTTAGCCATTTTTTTATGTGAAATTGTAAACATGTGGACATGGAATTTGAAAATTCTAGAGAGAATTTTAAAAGCTTCAACAGAATTTCAACAATTTTGAGAGGGATTTGAAAAGTTTCAATGGGAATGGGAAGAATTGGGACAAAAATTGGAAAATTTTTAAGGGACTTTGAAAAAATTTCAACTGGAATTTTAGCAATTTTTTGACGTGAAATTGTGAACATATGGACATGGATTTTGAAAATTCTAGAGAGAATTTTAAAAGCTTCAAGAGAATTTCAACAATTTTGAGAGGGATTTGAAAAGTTTCAATGGGAATGGGAAGAATTGGGACAAAAATTGGAAAATTTTTCAGGGACTTTGAAAGAATTTCAACTGGAATTTTAGCCATTTTTTGACGTGAAATTGTAAACATGTGGCCATGGATTTTGAAAATTCTAGAGAGAATTTTAAAAGCTTCAAGAGATTTTCAACAATTTTGAGAGGGATTTGAAAAGTTTCAATGGGAATGGGAAGAATTGGGACAAAAATTGGAAAATTTTTAAGGGACTTTGAAAAAATTTCAACTGGAATTTTAGCCATTTTTTGACGTGAAATTGTGAACATGTGGACATGGATTTTGAAAATTCTAGAGAGAATTTTAAAAGCTTCAAGAGAATTTCAACAATTTTGAGAGGGATTTGAAAAGTTTCAATGGGAATGGGAAGAATTGGGACAAAAATTGGAAAATTTTTCAGGGACTTTGAAAAAATTTCAACTGGAATTTTAGCCATTTTTTGACGTGAAATTGTAAACATGTGGCCATGGATTTTGAAAATTCTAGAGAGAATTTTAAAAGCTTCAAGAGAATTTCAACAATTTTGAGAGGGATTTGAAAAGTTTCAATGGGAATGGGAAGAATTGGGACAAAAATTGGAAAATTTTTCAGGGACTTTGAAAAAATTTCAACTGGAATTTTAGCAATTTTTTGATGTGAAATTGTAAACGTGGACATGGATTTTGAAAATTCTAGAGAGAATTTTAAAAGCTTCAACAGAATTTCTACAATTTTGAGAGGGATTTGAAAAGTTTCAATGGGAATGGGAAGAATTGGGACAAAAATTGGAAAATTTTTCAGGGACTTTGAAAAAATTTCAACTGGAATTTTAGCCATTTTTTTATGTGAAATTGTAAACGTGGACATGGAATTTGAAAATTCTAGAGAGAATTTTAAAAGCTTCAACAGAATTTCAACAATTTTGAGAGGGATTTGAAAAGTTTCAATGGGAATGGGAAGAATTGGGACAGAATTTGGAAAATTTTTAAGGGACTTTGAAAAAATTTCAACTGGAATTTTAGCAATTTTTTGACGTGAAATTGTAAACATGTGGCCATGGATTTTGAAAATTCTAGAGAGAATTTTAAAAGCTTCAAGAGAATTTCAACAATTTTGAGAGGGATTTGAAAAGTTTCAATGGGAATGGGAAGAATTGGGACAAAAATTGGAAAATTTTTAAGGGACTTTGAAAAAATTTCAACTGGAATTTTAGCAATTTTTTTATGTGAAATTGTAAACATGTGGCCATGGATTTTGAAAATTCTAGAGAGAATTTTAAAAGCTTCAAGAGATTTTCAACAATTTTGAGAGGGATTTGAAAAGTTTCAATGGGAATGGGAAGAATTGGGACAAAAATTGGAAAATTTTTAAGGGACTTTGAAAAAATTTCAACTGGAATTTTAGCAATTTTTTGATGTGAAATTGTAAACGTGGACATGGATTTTGAAAATTCTAGAGAGAATTTTAAAAGCTTCAAGAGATTTTCAACAATTTTGAGAGGGATTTGAAAAGTTTCAATGGGAATGGGAAGAATTGGGACAAAAATTGGAAAATTTTTAAGGGACTTTGAAAAAATTTCAACTGGAATTTTAGCAATTTTTTGATGTGAAATTGTAAACGTGGACATGGATTTTGAAAATTCTAGAGAGAATTTTAAAAGCTTCAACAGAATTTCAACAATTTTGAGAGGGATTTGAAAAGTTTCAATGGGAATGGGAAGAATTGGGACAAAAATTGGAAAATTTTTCAGGGACTTTGAAAAAATTTCAACTGGAATTTTAGCAATTTTTTGATGTGAAATTGTAAACGTGGACATGGATTTTGAAAATTCTAGAGAGAATTTTAAAAGCTTCAACAGAATTTCTACAATTTTGAGAGGGATTTGAAAAGTTTCAATGGGAATGGGAAGAATTGGGACAAAAATTGGAAAATTTTTAAGGGACTTTGAAAAAATTTCAACTGGAATTTTAGCAATTTTTTGACGTGAAATTGTGAACATGTGGACATGGAATTTGAAAATTCTAGAGAGAATTTTAAAAGCTTCAACAGAATTTCAACAATTTTGAGAGGGATTTGAAAAGTTTCAATGGGAATGGGAAGAATTGGGACAGAATTTGGAAAATTTTTAAGGGACTTTGAAAAAATTTCAACTGGAATTTTAGCAATTTTTTGACGTGAAATTGTAAACATGTGGACATGGATTTTGAAAATTCTAGAGAGAATTTTAAAAGCTTCAAGAGAATTTCAACAATTTTGAGAGGGATTTGAAAAGTTTCAATGGGAATGGGAAGAATTGGGACAAAAATTGGAAAATTTTTAAGGGACTTTGAAAAAATTTCAACTGGAATTTTAGCAATTTTTTTATGTGAAATTGTAAACATGTGGCCATGGATTTTGAAAATTCTAGAGAGAATTTTAAAAGCTTCAAGAGATTTTCAACAATTTTGAGAGGGATTTGAAAAGTTTCAATGGGAATGGGAAGAATTGGGACAAAAATTGGAAAATTTTTAAGGGACTTTGAAAAAATTTCAACTGGAATTTTAGCATTTTTTTTACGTGAAATTGTAAACATGTGGACATGGATTTTGAAAATTCTAGAGAGAATTTTAAAAGCTTCAACAGAATTTCAACAATTTTGAGAGGGATTTGAAAAGTTTCAATGGGAATGGGAAGAATTGGGACAAAAATTGGAAAATTTTTAAGGGACTTTGAAAAAATTTCAACTGGAATTTTAGCAATTTTTTAATGTGAAATTGTAAACATGTGGACATGGATTTTGAAAATTCTAGAGAGAATTTTAAAAGCTTCAAGAGAATTTCAACAATTTTGAGAGGGATTTGAAAAGTTTCAATGGGAATGGGAAGAATTGGGACAAAAATTGGAAAATTTTTAAGGGACTTTGAAAAATTTCAACTGGAATTTTAGCAATTTTTTGACGTGAAATTGTAAACATGTGGCCATGGATTTTGAAAATTCTAGAGAGAATTTTAAAAGCTTCAAGAGAATTTCAACAATTTTGAGAGGGATTTGAAAAGTTTCAATGGGAATGGGAAGAATTGGGACAAAAATTGGAAAATTTTTAAGGGACTTTGAAAAAATTTCAACTGGAATTTTAGCCATTTTTTGACGTGAAATTGTAAACATGTGGCCATGGATTTTGAAAATTCTAGAGAGAATTTTAAAAGCTTCAACAGAATTTCAACAATTTTGAGAGGGATTTGAAAAGTTTCAATGGGAATGGGAAGAATTGGGACAAAAATTGGAAAATTTTTAAGGGACTTTGAAAAAATTTCAACTGGAATTTTAGCATTTTTTTTACGTGAAATTGTGAACATGTGGACAAGGATTTTGAAAATTCTAGAGAGAATTTTAAAAGCTTCAACAGAATTTCAACAATTTGGAGAGGGATTTGAAAAGTTTCAATGGGAATGGGAAGAATTGGGACAAAAATTGGAAAATTTTTAAGGGACTTTGAAAAAATTTCAACTGGAATTTTAGCAATTTTTTTACGTGAAATTGTGAACATGTGGACATGGATTTTGAAAATTCTAGAGAGAATTTTAAAAGCTTCAAGAGAATTTCAACAATTTTGAGAGGGATTTGAAAAGTTTCAATGGGAATGGGAAGAATTGGGACAAAAATTGGAAAATTTTTAAGGGACTTTGAAAAAATTTCAACTGGAATTTTAGCCATTTTTTGATGTGAAATTGTAAACATGTGGCCATGGATTTTGAAAATTCTAGAGAGAATTTTAAAAGCTTCAACAGAATTTCAACAATTTTGAGAGGGATTTGAAAAGTTTCAATGGGAATGGGAAGAATTGGGACAAAAATTGGAAAATTTTTAAGGGACTTTGAAAAAATTTCAACTGGAATTTTAGCAATTTTTTTACGTGAAATTGTGAACATATGGACATGGATTTTGAAAATTCTAGAGAGAATTTTAAAAGCTTCAAGAGAATTTCAACAATTTTGAGAGGGATTTGAAAAGTTTCAATGGGAATGGGAAGAATTGGGACAAAAATTGGAAAATTTTTAAGGGACTTTGAAAAAATTTCAACTGGAATTTTAGCAATTTTTTGATGTGAAATTGTGAACATGTGGACAAGGATTTTGAAAATTCTAGAGAGAATTTTAAAAGCTTCAACAGAATTTCAACAATTTTGAGAGGGATTTGAAAAGTTTCAATGGGAATGGGAAGAATTGGGACAAAAATTGGAAAATTTTTAAGGGACTTTGAAAAAATTTCAACTGGAATTTTAGCAATTTTTTTACGTGAAATTGTGAACATGTGGACATGAATTTTGAAAATTCTAGAGAGAATTTTAAAAGCTTCAAGAGAATTTCAACAATTTTGAGAGGGATTTGAAAAGTTTCAATGGGAATGGGAAGAATTGGGACAAAAATTGGAAAATTTTTCAGGGACTTTGAAAAAATTTCAACTGGAATTTTAGCCATTTTTTGACGTGAAATTGTAAACATGTGGCCATGGATTTTGAAAATTCTAGAGAGAATTTTAAAAGCTTCAACAGAATTTCAACAATTTTGAGAGGGATTTGAAAAGTTTCAATGGGAATGGGAAGAATTGGGACAAAAATTGGAAAATTTTTAAGGGACTTTGAAAAAATTTCAACTGGAATTTTAGCAATTTTTTGACGTGAAATTGTGAACATGTGGACATGGATTTTGAAAATTCTAGAGAGAATTTTAAAAGCTTCAAGAGAATTTCAACAATTTTGAGAGGGATTTGAAAAGTTTCAATGGGAATGGGAAGAATATGGACAAAAATTGGAAAATTTTTAAGGGACTTTGAAAAAATTTCAACTGGAATTTTAGCCATTTTTTGACGTGAAATTGTGAACATGTGGACAAGGATTTTGAAAATTCTAGAGAGAATTTTAAAAGCTTCAACAGAATTTCAACAATTTTGAGAGGGATTTGAAAAGTTTCAATGGGAATGGGAAGAATTGGGACAAAAATTGGAAAATTTTTAAGGGACTTTGAAAAAATTTCAACTGGAATTTTAGCAATTTTTTGATGTGAAATTGTAAACGTGGACATGGATTTTGAAAATTCTAGAGAGAATTTTAAAAGCTTCAACAGAATTTCAACAATTTTGAGAGGGATTTGAAAAGTTTCAATGGGAATGGGAAGAATTGGGACAAAAATTGGAAAATTTTTAAGGGACTTTGAAAAAATTTCAACTGGAATTTTAGCAATTTTTTAATGTGAAATTGTAAACATGTGGACATGGATTTTGAAAATTCTAGAGAGAATTTTAAAAGCTTCAAGAGAATTTCAACAATTTTGAGAGGGATTTGAAAAGTTTCAATGGGAATGGGAAGAATTGGGACAAAAATTGGAAAATTTTTAAGGGACTTTGAAAAATTTCAACTGGAATTTTAGCCATTTTTTGACGTGAAATTGTAAACATGTGGCCATGGATTTTGAAAATTCTAGAGAGAATTTTAAAAGCTTCAACAGAATTTCAACAATTTTGAGAGGGATTTGAAAAGTTTCAATGGGAATGGGAAGAATTGGGACAAAAATTGGAAAATTTTTAAGGGACTTTGAAAAAATTTCAACTGGAATTTTAGCCATTTTTTGACGTGAAATTGTAAACATGTGGCCATGGATTTTGAAAATTCTAGAGAGAATTTTAAAAGCTTCAACAGAATTTCAACAATTTTGAGAGGGATTTGAAAAGTTTCAATGGGAATGGGAAGAATTGGGACAAAAATTGGAAAATTTTTAAGGGACTTTGAAAAAATTTCAACTGGAATTTTAGCAATTTTTTGACGTGAAATTGTGAACATGTGGACAAGGATTTTGAAAATTCTAGAGAGAATTTTAAAAGCTTCAACAGAATTTCAACAATTTTGAGAGGGATTTGAAAAGTTTCAATGGGAATGGGAAGAATTGGGACAAAAATTGGAAAATTTTTCAGGGACTTTGAAAAAATTTCAACTGGAATTTTAGCAATTTTTTTACGTGAAATTGTGAACATGTGGACATGGATTTTGAAAATTCTAGAGAGAATTTTAAAAGCTTCAAGAGAATTTCAACAATTTTGAGAGGGATTTGAAAAGTTTCAATGGGAATGGGAAGAATTGGGACAAAAATTGGAAAATTTTTAAGGGACTTTGAAAAAATTTCAACTGGAATTTTAGCCATTTTTTGACGTGAAATTGTAAACATGTGGCCATGGATTTTGAAAATTCTAGAGAGAATTTTAAAAGCTTCAACAGAATTTCAACAATTTTGAGAGGGATTTGAAAAGTTTCAATGGGAATGGGAAGAATTGGGACAAAAATTGGAAAATTTTTAAGGGACTTTGAAAAAATTTCAACTGGAATTTTAGCCATTTTTTTACGTGAAATTGTGAACATATGGACATGGATTTTGAAAATTCTAGAGAGAATTTTAAAAGCTTCAAGAGAATTTCAACAATTTTGAGAGGGATTTGAAAAGTTTCAATGGGAATGGGAAGAATTGGGACAAAAATTGGAAAATTTTTAAGGGACTTTGAAAAAATTTCAACTGGAATTTTAGCCATTTTTTGATGTGAAATTGTGAACATGTGGACAAGGATTTTGAAAATTCTAGAGAGAATTTTAAAAGCTTCAACAGAATTTCAACAATTTTGAGAGGGATTTGAAAAGTTTCAATGGGAATGGGAAGAATTGGGACAAAAATTGGAAAATTTTTAAGGGACTTTGAAAAAATTTCAACTGGAATTTTAGCAATTTTTTTACGTGAAATTGTGAACATGTGGACATGAATTTTGAAAATTCTAGAGAGAATTTTAAAAGCTTCAAGAGAATTTCAACAATTTTGAGAGGGATTTGAAAAGTTTCAATGGGAATGGGAAGAATTGGGACAAAAATTGGAAAATTTTTCAGGGACTTTGAAAAAATTTCAACTGGAATTTTAGCCATTTTTTGACGTGAAATTGTAAACATGTGGCCATGGATTTTGAAAATTCTAGAGAGAATTTTAAAAGCTTCAACAGAATTTCAACAATTTTGAGAGGGATTTGAAAAGTTTCAATGGGAATGGGAAGAATTGGGACAAAAATTGGAAAATTTTTAAGGGACTTTGAAAAAATTTCAACTGGAATTTTAGCAATTTTTTGACGTGAAATTGTGAACATGTGGACATGGATTTTGAAAATTCTAGAGAGAATTTTAAAAGCTTCAAGAGAATTTCAACAATTTTGAGAGGGATTTGAAAAGTTTCAATGGGAATGGGAAGAATATGGACAAAAATTGGAAAATTTTTAAGGGACTTTGAAAAAATTTCAACTGGAATTTTAGCCATTTTTTGACGTGAAATTGTGAACATGTGGACAAGGATTTTGAAAATTCTAGAGAGAATTTTAAAAGCTTCAACAGAATTTCAACAATTTTGAGAGGGATTTGAAAAGTTTCAATGGGAATGGGAAGAATTGGGACAAAAATTGGAAATTTTTTAAGGGACTTTGAAAAAATTGCAACTGGAATTTTAGCAATTTTTTTACGTGAAATTGTGAACATATGGACATGGATTTTGAAAATTCTAGAGAGAATTTTAAAAGCTTCAAGAGAATTTCAACAATTTTGAGAGGGATTTGAAAAGTTTCAATGGGAATGGGAAGAATTGGGACAAAAATTGGAAAATTTTTCAGGGACTTTGAAAGAATTTCAACTGGAATTTTAGCCATTTTTTGACGTGAAATTGTAAACATGTGGCCATGGATTTTGAAAATTCTAGAGAGAATTTTAAAAGCTTCAACAGAATTTCAACAATTTTGAGAGGGATTTGAAAAGTTTCAATGGGAATGGGAAGAATTGGGACAAAAATTGGAAAATTTTTCAGGGACTTTGAAAAAATTTCAACTGGAATTTTAGCCATTTTTTGACGTGAAATTGTAAACATGTGGCCATGGATTTTGAAAATTCTAGAGAGAATTTTAAAAGCTTCAAGAGATTTTCAACAATTTTGAGAGGGATTTGAAAAGTTTCAATGGGAATGGGAAGAATTGGGACAAAAATTGGAAAATTTTTAAGGGACTTTGAAAAAATTTCAACTGGAATTTTAGCAATTTTTTGATGTGAAATTGTAAACGTGGACATGGATTTTGAAAATTCTAGAGAGAATTTTAAAAGCTTCAACAGAATTTCAACAATTTTGAGAGGGATTTGAAAAGTTTCAATGGGAATGGGAAGAATTGGGACAAAAATTGGAAAATTTTTCAGGGACTTTGAAAAAATTTCAACTGGAATTTTAGCAATTTTTTGATGTGAAATTGTAAACGTGGACATGGATTTTGAAAATTCTAGAGAGAATTTTAAAAGCTTCAACAGAATTTCTACAATTTTGAGAGGGATTTGAAAAGTTTCAATGGGAATGGGAAGAATTGGGACAAAAATTGGAAAATTTTTCAGGGACTTTGAAAAAATTTCAACTGGAATTTTAGCCATTTTTTTATGTGAAATTGTAAACATGTGGACATGGAATTTGAAAATTCTAGAGAGAATTTTAAAAGCTTCAACAGAATTTCAACAATTTTGAGAGGGATTTGAAAAGTTTCAATGGGAATGGGAAGAATTGGGACAAAAATTGGAAAATTTTTAAGGGACTTTGAAAAAATTTCAACTGGAATTTTAGCAATTTTTTTACGTGAAATTGTGAACATATGGACATGGATTTTGAAAATTCTAGAGAGAATTTTAAAAGCTTCAAGAGAATTTCAACAATTTTGAGAGGGATTTGAAAAGTTTCAATGGGAATGGGAAGAATTGGGACAAAAATTGGAAAATTTTTCAGGGACTTTGAAAGAATTTCAACTGGAATTTTAGCCATTTTTTGACGTGAAATTGTAAACATGTGGCCATGGATTTTGAAAATTCTAGAGAGAATTTTAAAAGCTTCAAGAGATTTTCAACAATTTTGAGAGGGATTTGAAAAGTTTCAATGGGAATGGGAAGAATTGGGACAAAAATTGGAAAATTTTTCAGGGACTTTGAAAAAATTTCAACTGGAATTTTAGCCATTTTTTGACGTGAAATTGTGAACATGTGGACATGGATTTTGAAAATTCTAGAGAGAATTTTAAAAGCTTCAACAGAATTTCAACAATTTTGAGAGGGATTTGAAAAGTTTCAATGGGAATGGGAAGAATTGGGACAAAAATTGGAAAATTTTTAAGGGACTTTGAAAAAATTTCAACTGGAATTTTAGCAATTTTTTTACGTGAAATTGTGAACATGTGGACATGAATTTTGAAAATTCTAGAGAGAATTTTAAAAGCTTCAAGAGAATTTCAACAATTTTGAGAGGGATTTGAAAAGTTTCAATGGGAATGGGAAGAATTGGGACAAAAATTGGAAAATTTTTCAGGGACTTTGAAAAAATTTCAACTGGAATTTTAGCCATTTTTTGACGTGAAATTGTAAACATGTGGCCATGGATTTTGAAAATTCTAGAGAGAATTTTAAAAGCTTCAACAGAATTTCAACAATTTTGAGAGGGATTTGAAAAGTTTCAATGGGAATGGGAAGAATTGGGACAAAAATTGGAAAATTTTTAAGGGACTTTGAAAAAATTTCAACTGGAATTTTAGCAATTTTTTGACGTGAAATTGTGAACATGTGGACATGGATTTTGAAAATTCTAGAGAGAATTTTAAAAGCTTCAAGAGAATTTCAACAATTTTGAGAGGGATTTGAAAAGTTTCAATGGGAATGGGAAGAATATGGACAAAAATTGGAAAATTTTTAAGGGACTTTGAAAAAATTTCAACTGGAATTTTAGCCATTTTTTGACGTGAAATTGTGAACATGTGGACAAGGATTTTGAAAATTCTAGAGAGAATTTTAAAAGCTTCAACAGAATTTCAACAATTTTGAGAGGGATTTGAAAAGTTTCAATGGGAATGGGAAGAATTGGGACAAAAATTGGAAAATTTTTAAGGGACTTTGAAAAAATTTCAACTGGAATTTTAGCAATTTTTTTACGTGAAATTGTGAACATATGGACATGGATTTTGAAAATTCTAGAGAGAATTTTAAAAGCTTCAAGAGAATTTCAACAATTTTGAGAGGGATTTGAAAAGTTTCAATGGGAATGGGAAGAATTGGGACAAAAATTGGAAAATTTTTCAGGGACTTTGAAAGAATTTCAACTGGAATTTTAGCCATTTTTTGACGTGAAATTGTAAACATGTGGCCATGGATTTTGAAAATTCTAGAGAGAATTTTAAAAGCTTCAACAGAATTTCAACAATTTTGAGAGGGATTTGAAAAGTTTCAATGGGAATGGGAAGAATTGGGACAAAAATTGGAAAATTTTTCAGGGACTTTGAAAAAATTTCAACTGGAATTTTAGCCATTTTTTGATGTGAAATTGTAAACGTGGACATGGATTTTGAAAATTCTAGAGAGAATTTTAAAAGCTTCAAGAGAATTTCAACAATTTTGAGAGGGATTTGAAAAGTTTCAATGGGAATGGGAAGAATTGGGACAAAAATTGGAAAATTTTTCAGGGACTTTGAAAAAATTTCAACTGGAATTTTAGCAATTTTTTGATGTGAAATTGTAAACGTGGACATGGATTTTGAAAATTCTAGAGAGAATTTTAAAAGCTTCAACAGAATTTCTACAATTTTGAGAGGGATTTGAAAAGTTTCAATGGGAATGGGAAGAATTGGGACAAAAATTGGAAAATTTTTCAGGGACTTTGAAAAAATTTCAACTGGAATTTTAGCCATTTTTTGACGTGAAATTGTGAACATGTGGACAAGGATTTTGAAAATTCTAGAGAGAATTTTAAAAGCTTCAACAGAATTTCAACAATTTTGAGAGGGATTTGAAAAGTTTCAATGGGAATGGGAAGAATTGGGACAAAAATTGGAAAATTTTTAAGGGACTTTGAAAAAATTTCAACTGGAATTTTAGCAATTTTTTTACGTGAAATTGTGAACATATGGACATGGATTTTGAAAATTCTAGAGAGAATTTTAAAAGCTTCAAGAGAATTTCAACAATTTTGAGAGGGATTTGAAAAGTTTCAATGGGAATGGGAAGAATTGGGACAAAAATTGGAAAATTTTTCAGGGACTTTGAAAGAATTTCAACTGGAATTTTAGCCATTTTTTGACGTGAAATTGTAAACATGTGGCCATGGATTTTGAAAATTCTAGAGAGAATTTTAAAAGCTTCAAGAGATTTTCAACAATTTTGAGAGGGATTTGAAAAGTTTCAATGGGAATGGGAAGAATTGGGACAAAAATTGGAAAATTTTTAAGGGACTTTGAAAAAATTTCAACTGGAATTTTAGCCATTTTTTGACGTGAAATTGTGAACATGTGGACATGGATTTTGAAAATTCTAGAGAGAATTTTAAAAGCTTCAAGAGAATTTCAACAATTTTGAGAGGGATTTGAAAAGTTTCAATGGGAATGGGAAGAATTGGGACAAAAATTGGAAAATTTTTAAGGGACTTTGAAAAAATTTCAACTGGAATTTTAGCCATTTTTTGACGTGAAATTGTAAACATGTGGCCATGGATTTTGAAAATTCTAGAGAGAATTTTAAAAGCTTCAAGAGAATTTCAACAATTTTGAGAGGGATTTGAAAAGTTTCAATGGGAATGGGAAGAATTGGGACAAAAATTGGAAAATTTTTAAGGGACTTTGAAAAAATTTCAACTGGAATTTTAGCAATTTTTTGATGTGAAATTGTAAACGTGGACATGGATTTTGAAAATTCTAGAGAGAATTTTAAAAGCTTCAACAGAATTTCTACAATTTTGAGAGGGATTTGAAAAGTTTCAATGGGAATGGGAAGAATTGGGACAAAAATTGGAAAATTTTTCAGGGACTTTGAAAAAATTTCAACTGGAATTTTAGCCATTTTTTTATGTGAAATTGTAAACGTGGACATGGAATTTGAAAATTCTAGAGAGAATTTTAAAAGCTTCAACAGAATTTCAACAATTTTGAGAGGGATTTGAAAAGTTTCAATGGGAATGGGAAGAATTGGGACAGAATTTGGAAAATTTTTAAGGGACTTTGAAAAAATTTCAACTGGAATTTTAGCAATTTTTTGACGTGAAATTGTAAACATGTGGACATGGATTTTGAAAATTCTAGAGAGAATTTTAAAAGCTTCAAGAGAATTTCAACAATTTTGAGAGGGATTTGAAAAGTTTCAATGGGAATGGGAAGAATTGGGACAAAAATTGGAAAATTTTTAAGGGACTTTGAAAAATTTCAACTGGAATTTTAGCAATTTTTTGACGTGAAATTGTAAACATGTGGACATGGATTTTGAAAATTCTAGAGAGAATTTTAAAAGCTTCAAGAGATTTTCAACAATTTTGAGAGGGATTTGAAAAGTTTCAATGGGAATGGGAAGAATTGGGACAAAAATTGGAAAATTTTTAAGGGACTTTGAAAAAATTTCAACTGGAATTTTAGCAATTTTTTGATGTGAAATTGTAAACGTGGACATGGATTTTGAAAATTCTAGAGAGAATTTTAAAAGCTTCAACAGAATTTCAACAATTTTGAGAGGGATTTGAAAAGTTTCAATGGGAATGGGAAGAATTGGGACAAAAATTGGAAAATTTTTCAGGGACTTTGAAAAAATTTCAACTGGAATTTTAGCAATTTTTTGATGTGAAATTGTAAACGTGGACATGGATTTTGAAAATTCTAGAGAGAATTTTAAAAGCTTCAAGAGAATTTCAACAATTTTGAGAGGGATTTGAAAAGTTTCAATGGGAATGGGAAGAATTGGGACAAAAATTGGAAAATTTTTCAGGGACTTTGAAAAAATTTCAACTGGAATTTTAGCCATTTTTTTATGTGAAATTGTAAACATGTGGACATGGAATTTGAAAATTCTAGAGAGAATTTTAAAAGCTTCAAGAGAATTTCAACAATTTTGAGAGGGATTTGAAAAGTTTCAATGGGAATGGGAAGAATTGGGACAGAATTTGGAAAATTTTTAAGGGACTTTGAAAAAATTTCAACTGGAATTTTAGCAATTTTTTGACGTGAAATTGTAAACATGTGGACATGGATTTTGAAAATTCTAGAGAGAATTTTAAAAGCTTCAAGAGAATTTCAACAATTTTGAGAGGGATTTGAAAAGTTTCAATGGGAATGGGAAGAATTGGGACAAAAATTGGAAAATTTTTAAGGGACTTTGAAAAAATTTCAACTGGAATTTTAGCAATTTTTTTATGTGAAATTGTAAACATGTGGCCATGGATTTTGAAAATTCTAGAGAGAATTTTAAAAGCTTCAAGAGATTTTCAACAATTTTGAGAGGGATTTGAAAAGTTTCAATGGGAATGGGAAGAATTGGGACAAAAATTGGAAAATTTTTAAGGGACTTTGAAAAAATTTCAACTGGAATTTTAGCAATTTTTTGATGTGAAATTGTAAACGTGGACATGGATTTTGAAAATTCTAGAGAGAATTTTAAAAGCTTCAACAGAATTTCAACAATTTTGAGAGGGATTTGAAAAGTTTCAATGGGAATGGGAAGAATTGGGACAAAAATTGGAAAATTTTTAAGGGACTTTGAAAAAATTTCAACTGGAATTTTAGCAATTTTTTAATGTGAAATTGTAAACATGTGGACATGGATTTTGAAAATTCTAGAGAGAATTTTAAAAGCTTCAAGAGAATTTCAACAATTTTGAGAGGGATTTGAAAAGTTTCAATGGGAATGGGAAGAATTGGGACAAAAATTGGAAAATTTTTAAGGGACTTTGAAAAAATTTCAACTGGAATTTTAGCAATTTTTTGACGTGAAATTGTAAACATGTGGCCATGGATTTTGAAAATTCTAGAGAGAATTTTAAAAGCTTCAACAGAATTTCAACAATTTTGAGAGGGATTTGAAAAGTTTCAATGGGAATGGGAAGAATTGGGACAAAAATTGGAAAATTTTTAAGGGACTTTGAAAAAATTTCAACTGGAATTTTAGCCATTTTTTGACGTGAAATTGTAAACATGTGGCCATGGATTTTGAAAATTCTAGAGAGAATTTTAAAAGCTTCAAGAGAATTTCAACAATTTTGAGAGGGATTTGAAAAGTTTCAATGGGAATGGGAAGAATTGGGACAAAAATTGGAAAATTTTTAAGGGACTTTGAAAAAATTTCAACTGGAATTTTAGCCATTTTTTGACGTGAAATTGTAAACATGTGGACATGGATTTTGAAACTTCTAGAGAGAATTTTAAAAGCTTCAAGTGAATTTCAACAATTTTGAGAGGGATTTGAAAAGTTTCAATGGGAATGGGAAGAATTGGGACAAAAATTGGAAAATTTTTAAGGGACTTTGAAAAAATTTCAACTGGAATTTTAGCAATTTTTTATGTGAAATTGTAAACATGTGGCCATGGATTTTGAAAATTCTAGAGAGAATTTTAAAAGCTTCAAGAGATTTTCAACAATTTTGAGAGGGATTTGAAA